>NW_016160378.1:0-5361 GCF_001687245.7 Rhagoletis zephyria
TAACTGGACCAATTGGCATGTCAACTGCCATTTCTGTTAAAAATTATCACATTCGATCTGTTGAACTAACAGCAAACGAAATTAACATAGGGACAGTTTATTTAACAGTGCTAGTTGGCAAAACAACTGTAATTTCTGTTAATAATCAACAGTATTGATCTGTTGAACTAACATATACATTCAAAAGGTTAAAAAACAAAATATTATGGTTCAAATTAACAAAGTGCCGATTATATGAACTGTAATTTCTGGTAATAGTTAACAGAACAGGTCTGTTTGTTGAATTAAGAGATAATTTTAATAGGTTTCTTGTTAAAGTAAATGGTTGTATCGTTAATGCAATCCATAAATCTGTTTATATGAACAGATTTCAGTTAATTCAACGATTTTTGATATTAACAGTAGAGGACTGTTGCTATTACTGCTAATATTTTTCTGAGTGGATCTTTTTTAATAATATTGAATACGCAAAAGAAAAAATTTTAGTTAAAAATAAAATGAATACTTTAGTTAATTTTTGAGTGAACTAAAATAGAAATAGAAGTGTCCATTAAAACAAATTAAATTCATTAACTTTGCACATTTCAGTATATTCGTTTTTAAAAATCTATATATGTAATAATTAATGTTTAAAATTAGAGATTTGGATAAGAATAAAATAAATAAATAATTCAAGCAGTTATTAAATATTCTTAATTTTTGTCTATAGTTCGGCTTGTTGGTTGATAATAGAAATTAACAAATAATTATATTAATCGTGTAATTAAAAAAAGTCAAAAATAATTGAAAAATAACAACGTAATGATGTAATTAAAATTAATGATTTAATTAAATTTTTTTTAAGTAATTAATTATTAATCATTAAAAAGGAGGTAATATCGGTATTTAATCCTTAAACGGTTATCCAAAAAACATGCTTTAATCAATAATCATTATGAATATTAATCATTATTTAACAGGTCTGGTATAATTGAATACGTACTCGATTTAATGGTTTACAATATACCCAAATAGAAGTTATAATATTTTGTATACTTTATTGTATTAAACTGTCGAAGTCAAATAAAACAGGGCATTCGTTTTGTACTTGGTACAAGTCTGGCCATTTTCGAACTAGTTTGGTTTTTGTCAGGAAATTCTAGTTGTGAACTAGAGTTTTTCCTGACTAGTTTGGGGTTTCAGGTATGGTTTATGGAGAATTTCATTAGCTTTGATTTGGCGTATCTTATTTTATTGTTAAATCGGTTCATAAGATATACGTGATTAAGTGGAACCACTTTTTGTTTTAAGCTGAATAACGGTAAACTGGAATTATTTCGAAAACGAATCCGTAGAAAAAAAAACTAGATTTTCGGAATCTCCGGTCAATTCTACATAGAAATTGGATAGCGGCGCCTGGAGAACAAAAACCAAACTAAAATTTGTGATCCAGTGTTATCAGTTAAGTCATTAAAGTTTTATTAATAATATTTATAGACGTAATTTAAACGCTTATGTACATAAAGTGCGCATCGTGACTAAGGCACATCAGCCAACCTGCTCTTGAATCGTCATAAAAACCAAATGACGCGCTTTATAAATCCAAACTGAAAATTACCCTGCAGGAAATTGAATTAGTTTGAAAGTAATTTGTAAACTACTTTATTTTTAATGATAACTAATGGAAATTCTCACTATTTTATTTGCAACGAACTCATTTATTTAACATGGCGATGTCCTAGGAAGCAGTCAATTGCCTTTTGCTGCATGTATTTTCAACTACTTTAAAATCAATTTGGCTTAAACAACTTCAACGTCAGTATGTTTCGTTTGAATACGCTTTCGTTCTGAACCTCACAGATGCTTTTTCATATTTAAAAGACACAAAAAAAAATATCATTTTCACATGTTGCCTCCGTTGGGACTCGAACCCGGACGTTCTGGAAGCTAACAACCCTGACTTTAAAACAAATGCAGTGAGTAAATGTGTCGAATTTGTATGCTCTGTTTGCTCAATACAACAATAAATGCTGTCAAATCGACGAAGAGAGGGTTAGCGGTCCGCGAATGGCGCTACCTTCATTTTCGGCATCGTGTCTACAAGATTCGATGCGATGTTTCGTGTGAGGAACAACATACTTGTATCAAAAGTAATGAGTACAGTAACGATTCAAAAGTAACGGGTGTTGATTGGATTAGTAACGAATACCTACGGGTATCCAAATTTTTGTTACTTTTACTGCCCTACTCTGACGGAAACAAATAATTTTTTTAAATCAGCTAATTGAAAGACTACTTTAAAACAAATGCAATGAGTAAATGTTTCGAATTTCTATACTATTTTTGCTCAAAAAAACAATTTGTGTATTGGAAGTACGAAAAAGTATATGTGAAGTCCAGAACGCAAGCGTATTCAAAAGAAACATACTGACTTTGAAGTTGTGTAAACCAAATTCATTTTAAAGTAGTTGAAATTAAATGCAGAGTCGGACAGTCTACTGCTTGCACACAATTCAAACGGAACATTTGAAAGCACATTTACATGTCTGGCTGTAGCTGAGCGTGCAAAGATGTTTTCTGTTACTTAAGTGCAGGAAATTTAATTAGTTTGAAAGTAATTTATAAACTACTTTATTTTACTTTACAGTTCCTTCCATATCATGATATTTTTCGACCATATTTTGAGAGATTTCTGCAAACTTGCGGAGTGCTGCCAGCTTTTATTTTATCACATCACGATGATTTGCCGATTTTGACAATTCTCAAGTAAAAGTAACCCACGCCTTAGAAACTTCAGAGGCACTGTAATTTGCTAATACTTTCACAAAAATCACCGTTTTTTAATATTTTCGCTATTCATTCTTTTTATAAATCATATATTTTGCAATTTATTTATTATTATTATTATTATTATTATTAAAACCACGGTTCCTGTCGAAAAATTGATTATTGAACAAATTTACATTTTACAGTTTATTTCATCATGAGAACAGTTTCGTTACCGACATTATGTTGTGTTGTATTGATTCACGTTAATGGTGTATATACGTAAAATGGGAGTAACGAGATTATTATGTGAGTAACGATTCGGCTCTTCGAGTCAGGGGTTGTACCCGTTACTAAGTAACGAAAACATACCGTTTGCTACAGTTCTACTGAAAACCGTATGCCAACTTTTGTCCCTTCCCCTTTTAGTCGTTTTTTTTTTTTTAACCGATCGCGCCCTGGAAAAGAGAATGCCGTTAGAAAGCGCTCTCATTCTAGTTCAGTGATTTTCGTTTCAAAACTATAGCCTATATACACTTTTGATTGAAAACTGAGCCGCTATTTGTGCTGCAACTAAAACTTTTGTTAAGAATGGGCAAGTGGAAGCTTGGAGACATTATACCATATTCGAAACCAAAAGATTTCGAAAAAGGTGAAGGTTAGACTTTACAAAGGTGGAAGGAATTATGGAATCTATGGAACCCAGAAAAAAAAGAATTTCAAAAGTTATTATGTCTAAAATTTCCTGGAGAATCTTGAAGAATAAGACATTTCATTTAGAACTTCAAAAAATTACGAAACTTCAAAAATTCCGTCCTAGTTTTCAATGTATTAAATGAATAGTTCACTGAGATCACTAAAATATCGTTCATACGCCTCATGGACGCCTTCATTTCATATTTTTCGTCCAAATAAACATATGTATTCTAAAACAAAAACGAACTGAATACGAAAGGAACCAACAAAATTTGAAGCCAGCCTTTGTCATAATGTTTTTGTTATTGCAAAATTTTTAGAGCAAATTTTTATCGGATGCTTTATAAATTAAGGACCTAAATATATTTTTTGACAAAAAGTGAGCGGGTCTTCATTTTGGACTATCCTAACCGTTATTTTGGCCACTTTAATGTTCCCCGTAGCCGAAGCTACTCATTCATTAAACATTGCTCTAAATGCACTAAATGGCCACTTTTTTAGATTTGGTAGATCTTTTAAATTAATAAACGATTTTTATTTTAATTTTAATATTTTTATTGAGCTTTGTACCACGATTGTTTATTAGGAAAAATTGAAAAAGCAACAAAGTCTAAGCGGTAGAAGATTTTTTTTTTAATTTTTAAATATAGTTCAAACGCAACAAAAACTATCTAAATGAAGGTTTCAAACATTGTACAAAATTTAGAAAATATAACATTTTTATCAAAATTTCAAACTTCAAACTTGCATTTTACTAAAATTAAATGGGCCATTAAACTGCACAGCCGAAATTTTCGTAAAAATTTGTATTTAAAAGTTTGAAATTTTGATGAAAATTTAATGAATTTTTTCTAAACTTGGTACAAAGTTTGAAACTTTTATTTATACAGTTTTTTTGCGGTTTCAACTATGCATATTAAAAAATAATAAATTTCGTTTTATAATAATACAAACGGCAATAACGCAAATTTGTGATATTTCCCAATTAAATGTGAAATAACACAAATTTGCTTTATTTCATTTCACGTTGAGCAGTAAGACCAACTTTTAAACTTAACAATTGAGTAATAAAGCAAAATAGTGCACATAGGTAGTCACCCAGTTACATTTGACAGAAAGTAGTACATGAACAAGTTAAATGGACGGATGTGTAAGTATACAATTTTGAAAGTGCCCTGCGGCATCCTGCTCGCCTCCCCTCCTTTCGCAATTATGCACTGGTGGAATTATAACCGTTAGAAAAAATAAAAATAAAATGACACTAGTTCATTTCTGCTTTTTAATGTCCTAAGTAATAGGAATTATTACATATGGTGTTATTGCATGCACCCCACCCATGGTGGAATTATACCAGGTGAAGTAATGTTAGAGTGAGAAAAAATATTTTGACACTGCCTTATTTGAAAATTTGCCTTTAAAATTTGACTATAAGGCAGCCGAATGGCAGAAAATAAAGCGAGAAAGCTATTTTAGTACTTCACCTGCTTATTGCGCCATGGTTACATGCAAACATTTTGAGGTTTTCCAGCAATGCTTTCAACATACTAAAAAGCATGCAGATAAAATTCATACAAAAGCGCTATATCCAATTTGCCGAGCATTTATTAAAGACGACGCTTTTCCTATATTTTGTTACACTTTTCATAAGTTAAAATATTTTGTGAATATTACTTTCTTCATATGAATTATATCACATTTTTTATTTGATTGTATTTTTGGAATAAACAAAGTTCTTTTTCCTTCTGTCAGTAAACTGTTTTTATACCCGAGCGCACTTGTGCACAAGGGTATTATAATTTTGTTCACATAACGGTTGTTTGTAACAGGCAAAACGAATCGAGATAGATATAGACAAATGTATACATAAATGATCAGGATGAAAAGAGAAATCGATTAAGCGGTGACTGTCTGTCCGTCCGT
>NW_016160378.1:5646-13776 GCF_001687245.7 Rhagoletis zephyria
ATATGTATCTCGGTAACCGTTCTACCAATTTGTACCAAACTCGGTGTGGTTATTGTACTTGCCACATAGAAGCAAAACGTTGAAACTTATTGAAATCGAACTAAAATTACGGCCGCTTTTCATATAACAGTAAATTTCAGATATGCTTGAAACTTCAATATTTCGAAATTTAAGGACGCTAATTTACTCAAAATGGATACACCTCGGTTTACCATGTAGCGGTAGCTTTCGGAAAGGTGAAAAACATATATTTAATACTTGCGCCGGGTATTTAATGTTCGGCTCCGCCCGAACTTAGACTTTTTTACTTGTTTTTTTACAAATAATGTAAATAAGCAATGGCAAATAAGGCAAAATTTGGAAAAGGTTGGAAATAAAGCAAAACTCAGATTTTGGTATTATTTCCCATTTGAAAATGAAATAAAGGAAATTTTGCGTTATTGCCGTTTGTGTTATTTCACCCCCTGTAGTTCTAGCTAAATACCCAAGCAATGCTTTCAACTTGCCAGTTTTACACGGCGGTGGCAATTGTCGCCCAGTGCACTACCTTGCAACTATTTAGATTTTATTTTTCCTCTTCTTTTACGTCCAACTCATACAAATTCATGATGTCGCTACCGCGTTCGAAAAAGTGATGTCGTCATCGACAAAGCGTTTAGATAAGAAGATAACAAAGCTGTGGCCTGTATCTCGTCGTTTTCAATTGAGGGATTCACAACGGTGTCGTAAGTGTCGTATTGTTGTATGTCGTAAACTTTAAAAGCATAAATAAATGTTTAGATAACTTGAAACGACAACCAACTATTTTTTAACACTGCAAAAATTCATAATATGACTTTGAAGGTACTTTGCGAACCCCCTTGATATATTTTTAGGCATTTGAAGTTTTCCACATACAACAATACGACACTTACCGACACCGTTGTGATTACCCCAAGTGTTTTCAGAACTTTACACCGCAAGTATCGTACAGTTCCATAAGTAACGTAACTCTTCTTCTTACCGTTTTTTTTTGGCGGCCTGTAGGTGTTTGGCAGGCTGTAGGCGGTTTTTTGGTTAGTGTATTGGTGTTTTTGATTCAGAGTGTTGGTGTATTTTGAATAAATTGTAATAGAAATGAAAGAAATTGTAATAGAAATGAAAGAAATTGTAATAGAAATGAAATAAATTGTAAAAGATAAGAGCAAATGCCAAAGAACAGGTGATCTCAGCTGTAGGCATTTTTTGGTAATTAGCTGATAGTGTTTTTACTTATGAAACTGTACGATGACCGTAAGTTTCAACTGTACCGCTCTGCAGCCGTTTTGCACCAGGTCAGAGATAGTTCTGAAATATGTAGTTCGGAACTAGCGCTTTGCCAGACTGTCTCTAAATTTTACTTCAGGGTAATGATGAATATTTTATGGTATAAGGTAGCATCATTAGATCAGCTGATTTGATATTTTTTCAAATCATTTGGTCTCTAAAATGTCAAACACTTAATTTCTTCTAACAAAAATTCCAAATTGTTAAAATCTATTTGCATGTGAAACCTTTTTCCATAAAAAAAGAGATTGAATAGCAGCTTTTGGAACGTTCACGCAATTCAGCACAAATGCTGATTACTGAGCCGTACAAAAGATAGATCAATGCTTCGAGAAGCAAACAAACTTTCTAAGAAAACAAGTTGCGGTAGTTTTTATTTTTTCTAATTTCAATTTCTTATTATTTTTTGTATTTCACATAGCACACATTCATTTAAAAGCAAAAAATCACAACGGTTTTTGACACTTTAGATACCAGAAGCAACCACAAAATACACATAAATGTTGTTTTTGTTCTAATGCTACTACCTGTTTGATATGCCTTGATCTTTATAATTATATATAATAATATAATTAATATTGTAATGCTGGATTTCCACTGGCACTAAATGGCAAAAATGACAAATGACAAAGTCGGGCATAAAAAATAATTGTGTCATTACATTAAAAAAATAGTCATTAAGTTCATTTCCACATGGCATTTGTTTTAAATTGCATACTTTTTTTGTCATTTCAATGCTTAGTGAAAATTCGGCATAAGCTTTGCATTACATATTCATAATTCTTCAAACAAATATTATGTGAAATTGCAACATTTGTTATTTGTTCTTAGTCATTCATAAGTATATCCTTGAGTATCTACGCAAGAGCGCATTTAATTGTAATTAACCAATTTCACGAGCATGAAATGGTATTAATATAGAATAATAAAAGATGGACTCTAGAAATAGCTGCTATAACTTCTACCGCTTAGACTTTGTTGCTTTTTCCATTTTTCCTAATAAACATAATCGTGGTACAAAGCTCAATAACAATATTAAAAATAAAATGTTAAGAAGCCACAAAAACATTGATAAGATTTTCCATATACATATGTAGATAGGAACATGAAATTTGGCGCTGTTGTTACTGATTATCAAAAGAATACTTACTGTGAAGATGGTGAAGATCGGGTCGCTATAACTTATAATCTCCATCAACTGATTGTTCAGATATGAAATTTTTTAGTGTTTGGTATTTTGGGATATTTGATCAAGTAAGTTCCTGTGCAAGAAAACAGACTTTTTCATTACTTTCCAGCCCTGGCCTAAAATACCAAACACTAACCAATTCAAAAAATTGATCGTCAACTCATCGTCATATGAAATTTTTTGTTATAACTTCTCCATTTGTGCAGCTTGGAACATGAAATTTGGCACCATTTTCACTCATTATTTACAGAATACTTACAGTGAAAATAACAAAGATCGGTTCACTATTACATATATCTCCCTTACAACTGATTGTTCAGTTATGAGAATTTTTGTTATAACTCCTCCGTTTATACAGCTAGGAACATTAAATTTCGCATTATTTCCACTCATTATTAACAAAATCACTTACAGTAGGGTGGCCAGATGCGCTGATTTAATCAGTACATGTGCTGATTTTTTTCTATTGTACTGATTTTTAAGAGCATGATTGTTCAGATATGAGATTTTTTGTTATAACTTCTCCATTTATCCAGCTAGAAACATGAAATTTCGCAGTATTTTCACTTATTATCAACAGAAAGTTTACAGTGAAACGAACAAAGGGTCCTATAACCTATTTATTGCCTCCATACAACTGTTTCTTCAGATATGGGGATTTACTGTAAAACTGATTTATTTGAACAGTTAAAATCGATAAATTTCCTAAGCTATTTTATAAATAATAATGTAATGCTGTATAAGCTGATTGTTCAGATACCAGTTTTTGCGATATATCTCCTTTGTGTGGGAAGCTAAACCCATTAAATTGTGTTACCGGTTTACATACCGATCACACAGCAGTGAAAATCACTCAGATTGGTGCTATATAAGGTATGGTTTCGATATGATTATATATATACCTCCTCTATCTATGTATGCTGTGAATATATACATTTTTTCAAATGCAGTAATCTGTTAAAGTAAAATTTGCAGATGTTCATGAAAGGTATGAAGCCTTCGGCATAGCCGAAGACAGCACTGCTCTTGTTTTTTAATTAGTAAGTACTTTTTCAGAAATCGAGGCGTGATTTAACGCAAACGTATATTTATCATGTGCTAATTATTATTCATTTGCCACAAAAGGCACCTTCGGATACCGAAAACTCCAATGAAGCATGGCACAGTTGTGCAAAAGTCAATGCTCACCATTCCACAACTGCAAAACTGGTATAAACGTATTTTTTTTTGTGATCACTTTGGCGGTTAGTGGCCGCCTATGGACAATGCCGCTGATGATTGCGGCTGTTGCAACTGAAACTTCTTACAATTCGTTCAGCATGCACATATGTATGTACATATACAATGTACATATACATACTACATTCATAAATAGGTATGCATATATGTATGCACTCAGTACGGAAAGAAACTAGTTTAAATATTGATGTTCAACTAGTTTTTTACCCACCACAACTAATTGAAGATCTGATTTTCTTCCTTGGAACGAACTATTTACTTTAACCTGGCGATGTCCTAGGAAGCAGTGAATTATCGGACGCTGCACTTGATTTCAACTACTTTTAAATACATTTGGCTTAAAGCACTTCAAAGTCAGTATGTTTCGTTTGAATACGCTTTCGTCCTGCACTTCACATATGCCTTTTCAAACTTCCAAGACACAAAAAAAAATTGTATTATCATTTTCATATGTTCTCTCTGTTGGGATTCGAACCCGGACATTCTGGAAGCTAAGAAGTAACAGCAGGTATCTCTACATACACGCTCAGCTTCAGCCAAACATGGAACTGTGCTTTCAAATGTTCGGTTTTAATTGTGTGCAGGCAGCAAGTCGATTGTCCGACTCTGCATTTGATTTCAACTACTTTGAAATCCAATTGGCTTAAAGTATTTCGAAGTCAGTATGTTTCTTTTGAAGATGTCTTTTCAACCAATTTAAAATTACTTAGTATTAAATGCTGAAACAGTTAATTGCCTAAAGTTAAATGATTTTTTATCTAATAATGAATTATGTATATTTGCATAGGTATCAAAAGTGTAAGCATTTGGTTTATCTCAACGAGGCTTCTAGGTTAATATACATCAATTTGAAGTTAGTTGCTACATAAGCAGAAATAAATTATTTTTTCTGGGGTAATTAGTTAAGCTCTGCCGTACTGGGCATGTACTTACATAACTGCTTATATACATACAAATGCTCGTATGGAAAAGTAGCTTATGTCGAAAGGCTGGCCTTAGTATAATGCGGCGTTCCTTTTATTCTTTAAACGACAAGGAATTTTTTGACGAGACTTAATGAGAATATTGACTTGCTAGTATCGGAACTATTTCTTGTACGTTTATTTGCCAAACGTTGTTCTATGGCTCAGCGCCAGTGAGTCATTCGCAATCGTATGTGGCGAATGCCGATTTATACTAAAGGCAGCCTTTCGACATAACCCAGCAAAAAACACGATTACCACAGAAACGAAAGTGGAAACGAGCTAGGCGATGGGAATCGCTTACCCTTTCGCTTCAAGAAGGCGTTATTTTAACACGGGCATGTCATTGGCGGTAAGCCCTTACCCGCAGCATTACCTTCAAACGAAGGGAGAACGCATGGATAAACAGAATCCAGAGAAGCGAACAAAGAAAGTCTTACAGAGAAACTAATGTAGAATGCCTAGATAAGTACATACTTATTTATATTAAATTGAAATCAGAAAATGTCTAAAAAGATTAAAATTTGTATAAAGCAGTTTTTATACATACATATGTATGTATTTAGGTATTTAGATTTTACTTAAAAATGGGTATGTACATACATGCATATTTAATTATGCTTATAATTTTACTTCCTCACTCTTCTACTTCACTTCATTGACTGACTTCAACTTCGCTGCAAATTGAACAAAGGAAAACATGATTTTTATGCGAGACAAATTTCCACAGAAAGTAACGGTAGACAAAGAATTTTTGGATATTCATTCTATTTTTCAGCTGACTACGATGCAGCATTCTACTTTGCAGTCTCCGAAATGAAGCAAAGAAGCGAAATAAAAAAAAAGGACATTCTACTTTGCATTCCCTGAAATGAAGCAAAGAAGCGAAACAAATAAAATATTGTGGGACATAGTACTTTGCATTCCCTGAAATGAAGCAAAGAAGCGAATTAAAAAAGAAATATTATAGGACATTCTACTTTGCATTCCCCAAAATGAAACAAAGAAGCGAAATAAATACAATATTGTAGGACATTCTACTTTGTATTACCGGCAATGCCTAAAAGAAGCGAAAAAATTCGAAGGCATTATAACGCTATGCCTTCTAGAACACGTTACCACTAAAAGCGATTGCCGATTTTTTGCTGGGAAGCCACTTTTCTATGTATGTACGAATACATAAATATTTACTATATGTATGCAAGTGAGGCCACGCACTGCGTTGAATTGGCTGGAGGAGTCCGGCCGTGCTAAATGTGCGACGTATGTACATACTTAAGGCGCAACTAGTCAACGACGTAGCGTAAACGTACGTTGGCGCTGACACGATCTACCTTATGGGATTTTCGTGTTAACGAAAACTCAAAGCTCAGTAAGTCTAGACTTAATTTTCGTAACTTAATTTAACTTAATATTTTGGCCAACCTGTTATATGAGAAACTGGGTTGGCGGTTAGTTAAAACTTAACTTACCGTAAAAAACTTAAGAACCTGTAGGTTTTAGATTCTTAACTTACGGCCTTACGGAAATTGAAAGCGGTGAGTGAATCAGGCTTTCCAGACTTTCGTTTTTGCATTACCCAAAAATGAAAGAACGTAAACATATTTTTTTGCATGCATTTTTTTGATATGGCATTTTAGGCGGCAAAGTGTCACACAGCTGAGAAGAAAACACAAAAACAATATATTTCCGCTTCTGGCTTAAGTTTACGTGTTGAGTAATCTGTGATGATTTCTTACGGTAAGTTAAATTAAGTTAAGTCTAGGCTAACTGATCTTTCACCACCGCATGACGGTGACGTTGCACAGTGGTATTTCGGCGGAAAAAATTATATTGGTGAAGGTCACATTTTGTGGTTTTTTATATTTATTACACCCCCTGGGGTTTTACAAGATTTGGCAGCAAATATAATCACAAGTTTGAAAACTAAGCCAGTAAAGTCATGGGTTTGAATACCTATAAAAAAAAATGTTCAAATACATACTTGTTTCAAGTGACATAACTCTGAAACGAACATCACCTTGACAGAACATTTATTGTTTATCATATGAGGCATATGCCTAATTATTGAAAATGTCATTACATGTCTTGACTTTCCGTCCAGTATACATAAATATTTAATTTAAAGAAATTAGTATTTTTTCCGCGCACTTCTTAATTCAATGGACTACATCTTTTTTTCTGCTCCGTCCGATTTGTTGTGGTATAGCACTAATTACTTCTATACTAGTTAGGATTAATATATAATCGTTAGGTAGTATAGAGACTAGCGCCCCCGGCCAGTGCATAAAGCATTTCCCTCTCCTACGAAAAACAAAAAAAAAAAAATATATATATATAATCTATTCCTGCTGCAATTATCTGCAATTCTTTTTGTAAAGAGTGATTTAACTAACTATTTGAAAATAGCGCAAGCATTAGAAATCATAAATATTTGAAGGCAATTAACTCTTAAACGACGTGGTAAAGTATAAAAGGGTAAGTTATTATTTTTTACTTCATCTTTTATTATCTGTTTCAGAAAGTATCACCGAATTTAGCAGTTGTGGCAAATTTCAACATTACTAATTCAAAGTTAGCTAAAATTTAATTACACGTAGTCGTGAAGTAAATAAGTGTATCGAAAACCTTAAAACTAAATATCCAAACCTTACAGAAAGAGTAATTGAGAAAATTTATACTGGACCAAGTAAGTTTGTTTGTCTACTTTTACTAAAAAGTGGCATACTGCATAGCGAGTAAAAAAAAAATTATGTTTTTTAACCTTGAAGGCTAAACAGTTTTACCCACCGTGAGGCACCATTTTTATATACATATATAAAGTTTCTGTTTCCCTTTTTGTATAACTCAGCTTGCACAAGTATGCAGTTTGTATAATGCGAGGACTTTTCTTTAAAAGGTCTTTAAAATGTCTTTTACTAGCTTTTTTTTTAAGTTTTTTGAGGTTAAGCTTGTATGGGAGGTATGCGTTAAAGTAAATCGATTTTGCTAATTTTGTGTATGTTTACTTACTCCTTTATTGTGACTATATGGACGAGTTATGGTAGTCCTTTATTAATCAATCCTCTTGGAATGGCATTTTTAAGGCGTTTTGAGGTTAGGTTTGTATGGGAGGTTTCCTTTAAAATAAACTGATCATACCCATTTTTCGTTTTTTTTTGAAGTGAAACTTCTTAATCGAGTTCGGAGATGGTTGCGTTAAATATTTAACACCAAGCCGTAAACTCTGTATCGTTCGTTCGATTTTTAAAAATGAGGTGTCACATGAAAGGCCTTGTCCTTCGGGTGTGACACCTCATTTTTAAAAATCGAACGAACGATACAGATTTTATGACGTGGTGTTAAATATTTAACGCAACCCTCTGCGGCAGAGAAATTTTGAATTCGATTTTCTAACATGTGGCAACTCCTTTCATGGAACTAAGGTTATGGTGT
>NW_016160378.1:14728-38427 GCF_001687245.7 Rhagoletis zephyria
CATCCACATCCACATCCACATCCACATCCACATCCACATCCACATCCTCATCTACATCTACATCTACATCTACATCTACATCTACATCTACATCTACATCTACATCTACATCTACATCTACATCTACATCTACATCGACATCGACATCGACATCTACATCTACATCTACATCTACATCTACATATACATCTACATCTGCATCTACATCTACATCTACATCTACATCTACATCTACATCTACATCTACATACATCTACATCTACATCTTCATCTTCATCTTCATCTTCATCTTCATCTTCATCTTCATGTTCATCTTCATCTTTATCTTCATCTTCATCTTCATCTTCATCTTCATCTTCATCTTCATCTTTGGATGTAGATGTAGATGTAGATGTAGATGTAGATGTAGATGTAGATGTGGATGTGGATGTGGATGTGGATGTAGATGTAGATGTAGATATAGATGTAGATGTAGATGAACATGAAGATGAAGATGAAGATGAAGATGAAGATGAAGATGAAGATGAAGATGAAGATGAAGATGAAGATGAAGATGAAGATGAAGATGAAGATGAATCTGACGAACTGACAAAATTCTTTAAAGAAAAATTTTCACTGGAAAAGGTTAATGGTGGAATTGATCCAACAACCAAAGGAGCGGCTACCATTGCGGGTTTTTCCAGAAATATTAAAAATATTGAAATAAAACATTTCATATCTTACTTTAGCTACCACAATCTGCTAGTTAACAGTGTAGATATGTATGTGTTTTCAGCCACAAATAATAATTAAACTTTCCAGTTGGTTATAAAAGATACAAAATTAAAGGTCGTAAACAAAATTTTAAATAAATATGTTTTTTGTATGTTAGAAAATATGTACATGTGCTTGTGTATCGCACATTTCTTTCTTTCTGGCATTTCCTCAATTAAGTTTCACTTCCTTCGCGCGTAGGGACTACACGCACTGAGTTTTTTTTGCTTGATTTATGTCCTTAGAGGTTACATACGAAACTTTAAAGCCCTAGGCCTACTCCTTCTAATTTTCTCCAAACGATGTATGGGGCTAAACCACTCTGCGTTGTTGGGGCTTCTCTCTCTCTCTATCAACAGTAAATTTGATATGTTGCTACGTACGTTTACGCTACGCCGTTGACTAATAGCGCCTTTAGGGTATTCACAAGATGTCGTAAGCGTCGTAGTGTCTTGAAGTAGTAAAACAGCGGTTAAATTGCTTTTCTGGGATTTGTAACTACGCCAAAATGTTTTTAAACTGATAGAAAATATGTAATTAGCTCTTATTATACCCCTTAAAACCATTTTTACACTTAATTTACATTAAGAAGTTGTACGACTTTAACATTTTACGATACTTACGACATCTTGTGAATACCTAACTATCTATGGGCATACATATCGTCGCTTCAACAAATGATTATCGTATGTGAAAATTGGGACAAATAGAGTTAATAATGCAGTTATTCTAAACTCTTCAATATCTTTCAAATGGCTTTATCAGTTTTTTAATATATATATCTTATAGTAAGGTAGAACCGTTCTCTCAATTCGCCGGTCATGATTTTTTTTTAAGTTTTCCAGCATTTTAAAATTATATAAAACTGAAAATTAAAAATGAAATTGTTCAAAAGTTTTGTTGTTTGAAATTGGAAATGAGAATGTGTGTGTGAGTTTGTGAGTAAATTTTAAAATTATAATGCTTGAAAACTCAAAAAATGCTAAAAGAGTCTCTCAGCGGTTCCACCTTCCTATATTTTTATCATGGGTATAAGTTTATAGTAACTTTCAAAATTGTGATATAACTTATGCAATCTGTATAATTCACTTTGAAATTCTATATTCATTCGATTGACAATATCCAAAATATTTGACAAAACTAAATAATAAATTTTTATTGGTGCGGACCAAGGCATATTGAACAAGTAGTATCAGTCGAGCATCTGATTCGATTCAAATTACTTGGTCTCGAAAATGTCAAATATTTTAAATTTATTCTGACAAAAATTCTTTATTGTAAAAATACATTTGCATGTGAAACCCTTTTCCATACAAAACAAGCGATTGAATAGCAGCTTTTGGAACGTTCACCCAACTCAGCAGCACAACCGCTGATTACTGGGCCTTGCAAAGGATGGATTAATGCTTCAAGAAGCAAATAAATTTACTAGGAAAGAAAGTTGCAACAATTTTAATTTTTACCAATTTAAATTTTGTATTTTTTGTATTGGCACGCTTTGATTTAGAAGAAAAAAATCAGAACAGTTTTTGACACCTTCGATACCAGATGTAACAACAAAATACACGAAAATATTGTTTTGGCTCTAATGCTACTACCTGTTTGATATGCCTTGGTGCGGACTCAATTTATTCGGTAATAGCTCTCGCTTGGTTCACACCGTCATCGAAATAAGATATGGAAAATAATTGCAACGCGCTCCACTGGGACAGTAAACGATCAACAGCTTGCTTCAGCGATAACCAGCGAACGTTTGACAATTTTATGATTTTTAACACCAATGTAGTTTTGAAACTCAGCAATTCATCCACCCTTTTAGCACTATGTGGAAAGAAATTGTAAACATCTCTGGCAAGTTTTTCGACTTCTACGGGAAGTCAAAATTCACCGAAAAACGTATCACTTTTGATCTACTTGGATCGAAACGGTCACACTGGTACTCCTATCATGTAGTATGTATGTATGTTAAAATCCCAGCCAGCAGAGAAACGTACTTTTTGCCGAAAGTGCAGTTTTCGCACATTTTTCGTATCCGGAAAACGAAAATATTTGTTCAAACTGAGCATTTGAAAACATGTATACGTATTCGTCAGTAGCTGAGTGTGCAGAGAAGTGTGCTACTATTTGTTAGCTTCCATGAGGTCCCAGGTTCGAATTCCGTCAGAAGCAACACATTAAAATTATTTATTCAAATTAAATTAATCGCTGAATCTTAAATTTGTTTTTTGTTCGGTTTCCTGTAACTATGAAAAAGTTTCTGTGAAGTTCATAATGAAATCGTGTTCAACGAAAAATTTAATCAGACAAATTTCAAGAAAACAGCCGAAAGCGCATCCGTTTTACAACCATTTTCGATAGTTTTCTGCACATACGTTTCGGCTGAACACTTTAGTGGGAGAATTGATCTGAAAAACGTCCGAAAACGGAATCGGAAAACGGATGAAACATCAGGTTTTTATACGAAATTGTTTCCATTTTCGGATACGTTTCCGGATATTTTGCTGGCTAAGATAGTTTCGGCCTGAAATTGTTTGTTTAAAGTTTAAATCTTAAACTGTAAAAGCTTAAACAGATCCGGATCAACGCTGCCGTCTGTTTATGCTTTTAGAGAACTTGTTCTTCGCCATATCTACAAATTAGGGCTGTGCGATTAATTGATTACTCAAAATCTTAAATAATCATAAAGTAAATAACTCAGTTATTCGATTAATTAAAAGTTATGATTACTCATAAGTTCTGTTACTCGAGTAATCAAGATTTTTGATTAACCAAAAACAAAAATATTTGAGTAATTTGCTTTATGATTAATCAACATTTCGAGTAAAATGAGTAATCAACATTTCAACTCTTTACATATGTATATATAAAGTAGTAAAGTTCCTTGATACTTTGAAAACAACGTTTTTGTTTTCAAAAATTAAAACGAAAATTTTTTTTTCATATACAGAATGTAAAAAAGAAAATAAGCATTTTCCAAAGCAAACTCTTTTAACGAGCAAAATTATTTTTTTTGAGTAATCATATTTCAAGTAACTCGATTAATCATCGTTTTGAGTAATCAAAATCTTGATTACTCGAGTAATTGATTAACCGAATAATTGATTAACCAACTTGCTCGAGGAATCGAATAATCGCACAGTCCTACTACAAATACTTGTATATGAACACATTGAGACGTATGAACGGATGTACATATATTCATACATTTTGCACCTCGTTTTTACTTCACGCAGTGAAAACTCTAGTGTGGTGACGGCATTACATATGTACATACAGTGACGGGCAAAACTGTAACATGGTGTAACACTACCACCGTAACAATTTGTAACGACTTTCATACTTCTGTTGTATATTCTTATTGGTACAGCTGTACCAGCAGTCAAAAATGTAAGTTAATGCAAGTGTTACAGTTATGCACTCATATATATTTAAGAACTTTTTAACAATTTTCACGGAGGAACAGAACTATTCACACAATGTTCAGTACTCTTTTGCTTTTTTTAGTTCCTAGATGCGATTTGGAATACCTTATTTGTATCTCTGTAAAAATTCTGGAGGTATATCCTCCCATATATCCTTAGTTTGCTTTCACAGCTCATGTACTCCATTGTACGGACTTGGATACTTAGTAAGCTGTGCTTTTGGTTGATTTCGCAAATTCTCGCGGATTGTGGAGGTCATTTCAAATTAGCAAATTTGTGCTTTTGTATCCAATTTTTGCGAACATGTGTCGTGAGTTTTGGGTGATTTTTCAGCAGAAACTCTAATTTTTTCGACTACATCTTGCAAATTTTGTTGAAATATGAACAGTTACTGTTCCTTACGCATAATGTGTACTAACGGACCAACAACAGTTTTTAAATACCACCCCAATCTATTATTGACCGACCACTGTGATTCACAGTTTGCCTTACATGATGCGCATGAGCTTAATTTGGGTCTTTGATCCAATACCATGCCCGGCCATCTGATTGACAGCGATTAATTTATTCTTGTCAGACCAAATAACCTTCCATTAAATCTTAAGAATTTGTTTTTTATTGCATTCTGTAAGGCCTAACATATCCCAATTGACAACGGACGGTTTTCGTGCGATGCACCTAAATGCTACCATTCTCGCACATGTATTTTGAACAAATTTGCTTTTTTCTTCTTTTATGATGCCTTTGCGCTCATTTTGAAAATTCTTCGCCTTGCTGTCTACTGATAATACTCTACTGTACTAGCGGCTGCATCGCTACTTGCTGCTAAGTTCACAAGATATCGGACCGTACTATTTTTTGACAGACTTTCTTTGTCGCTGGGAACACTTTAGGCTATATTTTTTCTCAGTGTTAACATTTTCAAGTAGCAAGCTTTAATATTTTTTGCCACTTTTCCTGCAGTTCCGTCTTTTCGCAGTAAATCTTTTATTTACATTTATGTTTCCTGATAAACCATATTATTTACTGGTGATCACTTTTTGAATATATTACAATACAGAAAAAAGTCATCTGACATCCAACTAAGTAAAAGATAACTGTGAAATGCAAAACTAAGAGTGAGTGCAAAACTAACATTTGCCTTAATTTACATTTTTGTCTGCAAGTTTTGTTATTGTTGGTGGATTAACTTCAAATCGTTATGAGAGAGGGAGTAGGGGTGTACCAATAAGAATATACAAAAAAAGGATAAAAGTCATTAGAACTTGAAAATATAGCGGTGGCTGAAATAAAAAGTGTTGCACCATGTTACAGTTTTGCGCGTCACTGTACCTACATATGTACATACGTACATATACTATATGTACTTATATAAATGCATTTTAAAGTGATCAAGCACGTAATAGTTAACGTTTTCCTTTTCGGCTAACATACTATGTAATCTATTAACTATGCTAACGACAAAATTTGTGTCATTGGAGCTAATTACTTGCATCACTAGCGTATGCATGTGAGTTTTTAGCATACTTGCCAAATACCTAATTACTCGATAATATTAAATCTTTAATTTTGGAATTCAACCGGTTTATCAGCAACTTGACCTCTGCCTGTTTTGTTTAATTATATTTCCAAGTTTGTACACATATGTATGTATATAAATAAGAAAGTGTTTATATATGCTCTACCAGAGACCAATTGGAAATTTCCAAACAAAGTCAACAATAAAAGAATACCTACATACATAAATATGCGTATACAATGCATGCACTTCGCTAAGACTGATAAGCACATATTGTTATCTAAATATATTTACATACCAGAGCTGGGTGATAAGGATTACAATTACTAAACGATTAGGATTGCAGTAATCCCATCAAGCTAAAAAAACAAGATTACGATTACAGTAATCGAACGAACTTAGATTACGATTACAGTAATCGTAATTTTAACTTTTTAATTCAAGTTCTTTCCAACGAACGATTACTTTAACTGTAATCCTATGTTGTTTTATTTGCCGGTTATACAAAGTTTATTTCGCCCAAACTACTTTACTTATTATTTTTATTTTAATATTAGTTTCTTTTATTTGTCGTCTTTTTTTTAGATAAATACATATTATCCTTATATTATTTATATTTCGTAAATTTGTAGAATTATTTCGTTTAAGATAACTCAAAAGATTGTAATTAGAAAAATTGTAAATTTAAAATTATTGTAATCATTCATCGAACGAACTTAGATTACGATTACAGTAATTGTAATTTGGGTATAGTCCCAGAGGACTATCCAACCACAGTGTGGTCAACGGATGAGCTCAGAGCTATCCAAAATGCCATCCTCAGGGCGGTCAGGAGCAACACAGTTAGCGCTGTAAAGCCTATCTTCAAGGGTTGCACCTTCCATGCGGGATGGCTATCCATAAGTTGCAGAGATGCTGCGACCGCGGGGTGGATAAGGAACACTGTTCCAAAGCTGGATCCATGGAAGGAGGCGAAGATGAAAGTGGTCGAGGAGGCAGAAACACCTCGCCGCATCATTCTTGTGGGACTCTTCCCGGAGCTGGACAGCTCAGCCAGTGAGGATGCGCTCAGTCTGCTTCAGGCACTGAATGACGGCCTGAGAATTCCGGACTGGCGCATTCTGAATCGAGTACGCAGGTCAACAATGGCGGAAATCACCATTGCAGTTGACCCGCAATCAGCAGACACGCTAAAGCACCGCGGGAACGTGGTAAACTATGGCTTTGGCGTAGTAAAACTTAGGGAGAAATCCAAACCGTCGATGCCCGTGGTAGATAAAGATGCCGCCGACACCGATTACCCTAACTCGGATGAGCAACCTTGCTGCTCCAAAGACGTCGTCGTAGCTCCCAGGCAGCTACCCACTGACACGCAAGTGCAGCAGAAGTCATCGGAGGTTGACACTGGTATAGACCCAACAGAGCTACACGTAATACATAAAGCTCCAACGACGCCTCCGAAAACAGCAACAACAACATGCCCGACCCTACAACAGG
The DNA here is from genome assembly GCF_001687245.7 of Rhagoletis zephyria. Taxonomy (NCBI): domain Eukaryota; kingdom Metazoa; phylum Arthropoda; class Insecta; order Diptera; family Tephritidae; genus Rhagoletis; species Rhagoletis zephyria. The sequence goes on from NW_016160378.1 coordinate 21,920, forward strand.
TGCTGGAAGAAGCCCAAAAGAACGTCGGACCCATCGCATCTCCAAAGCCTGCAAAACGGCTACCACTACGTGGCAGCTCCAAAGCGGTTATTTCCATCCGCAAAGGCAAGGGAGATGCAAGGACGGCTGAAGAAGCGGTCTTGCTGAAGGGCAACAGGGGGAAGAAGGTGGCTGCTCGCGGCCGAAAAGACCGCAAGTAAACACCCAAAACGCACCCAAACTTCAAAAAACCGAGGCACATTAAATGCCTCCAAGTGAACCTTCACCACGCTAAAGCAGCATCAGATGTTTTGCATAAGAGGTTCACAAACGAAGGCTTAGGTGTAGCCTTCATCCAGGAACCCTGGATATTAAGAGGTGACGTCAAAGGCCTTAATATAAAGGACGGTAAGATTATCTATGCCGCCAGCTGTCGCCCAAGAGCGGCGATGCTATTAAGTAACAGACTAACGTTTCTCCCTCTTTCACAGTTCATTACGGCAGATCTCGTTGCGGTATGGGCCAAAATTCCGACTCCTAGGGGGGTGAAAGAGGCAGTACTTGCCTCCGCGTACTTCCCGGGTGAAGAGGAGATAGCCCCGACACCTGAAGTAAAGGCGCTTACTGATCACTACCTTGGATCCTCTGCTGTGGCCCATAGCACTGTCTGGGGGAGCACCGACACCAACAAAAGGGGTGAGTGCCTACTTGAGTTTATAAGTAGTTATAATATAAGTATTATAAACCATGGCAATGAACCAACGTTTAGGAACGCTATTAGAGGGGAAGTCTTAGATTTTACTCTAAGTAGTCAGAACATGGCAGCATCTGTCACAAACTGGCGCGTCTCAGGGGAGGTATCAATGTCGGACCATATGCACATAGAATTCGACATTGGCCACTTTCCTGAGCATGAACTAGTTTTTAGAAATCCCAGAAAAACGAACTGGGAATTCTTTCGCTTTATCATGGAAGAAGGTGGAAACAGCCATGGTGGTCAAATTACGACTGCGCACGAGCTTGAGACTGAAGCTGAACAGCTTCATTCAGACATTAGAATAGCTTTTGATAGTAGCTGCCCCCAAGGAAAGGTAAAATCCAAACGTGATGTGCCTTGGTGGAGCAAGAAGCTTGAGCAAATGAGATGCCAAGCCAGAAAACTATTCAATAGAGCAAAGAATACGGGTGATTGGAATCCGTACAAACTTGCACTAACTTCTTACAACAAAGAATTGCGGAAATCCAAAAGAGCTAGCTGGCGAAACCACTGCGAGGAAATAAAGAGCCTCCCAGAGGCAGTACGCCTCCAAAAAGCTCTAAATAGGGAACACAAAAATACGATCGGCACTCTAAAGAAACCAGATGGTAGTTATACTCAGCATCCGGGAGAGACTTGCAGACTTCTGCTAGACACTCACTTCCCGGGCTGCAAAGCGGGCTATTATCTACCGGAATTGGGTGTCCCAGCACGCACTTCTGGTAGAGAGCAAAGCCTTGCCACTAAACTTACCACGGTAGAAATAGTGCAATGGGCGGTATCTACATTTAGCCCATACAAATCACCAGGACCAGGAACAAGGAAGTAACTACATAGTCCCAGTCCTCTCCAGACTATACAGAGCGTCGCTCGTACTGTGTCACATTCCCAGTAGATGGACAGAGGCTAAGGTCGTATTTTTACCGAAGGCAGGTAAACCGGAGCAAATGCCTTCATCCTACAGACCAATTAACCTCAGCTCCTTTCTCCTAAAAGGCATGGAGAAAATCTTGGATCAACACATCAGAGAAGTCAACCTAGCGGAACGGCCACTGAATAAGAACCAATTTGCCTATCAACCAGGCAAGTCCACTGAGACTGCCATTCACAGCCTTACATCGAATTTCGAAAAGGCTCTGGAGTCTAAGAACATAGCCCTTTGTGCCTTCATTGACATTTTAGGGGCTTTTGACAACACGTCATACAGGGCAATAAGAGATGCCCTGATATGCAAGGGAGTGAGCCCCATCATAATAAATTGGGTACTTTCTATGCTAAAAACAAGGAAGATCAGGATGGAGCTGGGAGGTACGGAAGAATATATTACAGCCACAAGAGGTTGCCCTCAAGGGGGTGTACTCTCTCCTCTTCTGTGGACTATGGTTATAGACGAACTCCTCTTCCTACTGAACGACCATGGCTTTGAAACACAAGGCTATGTAGACGATCTGGTAATTTGTGTAACAGGGCTGCATGGCGAAACGATCTCCAACCGCATGCAACAAGCCCTGCGCATTACGCAAAGATGGTGTGACACCAAAGGATTATCCATTAATCCTACTAAATCTATTCTGGTTCCGTTTACCCGGAGGAAAAAGTTATCCATGACAGAATTTACTCTGGGCGGCACTAGAATAGGAATGAAGCAAAATACCTGGGGGTGTGGCTGGATAAGACACTCACCTGGAATTTACATTTGGATGCAACCGTAAACAAGGCAATGAGAGCCTTTTTCGCATGCACGCGACATTACGGGAAGACATGGGGACTCTCCCCCAAAATGACTTACTGGTCATGCAACGCAGTTGTGAAGCCGATAGTCACCTATGCATCCTTGGTATGGTGGACAAAAGCGACACAAAGAACTGCTAGCGCAAAACTTAGCAAACTGCACCGAATGGTGTGCATTGGTATAACAGGAGCTATGCGGACCTGGCCTGCTGATGCACTTAGTGCTCTTGTAGGCATACCGCCCTTTCCAATTCTAATAGAGAGGGAGGCCAGTCTATCGGCACTGAGAATCCTAAATACTTCCGAGTTAAAAACCGTAAACATGACAGGTCATATGAAGGTCCTTATGAAATTCACAAATTACCCTATAATGCATATGAGGGACTCAGTAGCTCCGATACTAGTAATTTCTAGGAATTTCAAGGTATCTATTGCGGACCGAGCATCCTGGAGCACAGGAAACCCCTACACCAAACCCGGAGCTGAAGTTTGGCACACTGACGGATCAAAACTTGAAGATGGAAAAACTGGAGCTGGTATATTTGGGCCGAATTTTAAAAGATCGATACCAATGGGCAGCTACCCCACCATTTTCCAAGCAGAGATTCATGCGATCGATATCTGTGGCAGAGAATGCCTCAGAAGAGGCACATCCTCTAAAAACATCTGCATTATGTCGGACAGTCAGGCTGCCTTGCTAGCACTGAGGTCCCACATAATAACATCCAAACTAGTGTACGACTGCCTCAACACCCTAAACGGTCTTGGAAGCAAGAACACAGTATTACTGGGCTGGGTGCCGGGGCACGAGGGCCATGACGGCAATGAACAGGCGGACGGCCTAGCAAAACACGAAGCTACCACACTATTCCATGGCCCGGAACCCTTTTGCGGGCTCACCAAAGCCCACTTAAGGGAGGTCATAAACAAGTGGGTCGACAAAAAATTCGATAGGCACTGGAATGAATGTCTGGGACAAAGACAAGCTAAGCGGTTCATCTGTCCATCACAAGAAGCTTTAAAAAAGCTCATAAATCTAGGCAGGGAGGACCTTCGAACTGTCACTGGGTACTTCACGGGACATTGTTCCCTGCGTTATCACCTCAGTAAAATGAATCTTTCAGACACGAGCGTCTGTCGCTTCTGTGAGATGGACTCTCGCATGTGTGTGTGAATGTGGTGCTCTCGCTAGACGCAGACTCGCTCACCTAGGTGGTACAACACTTCATCCATTCGAAATATGGAACAAAAAGCCCACCGAAGTGCTAGCTTATATTAAAAGTCTTCACGTATAGGGTAAAGGGCCACGCACAATAGACCACCCTAGAGGTCGCAGTGCTCAAGGCTCATAATAATAATAATAATTGTAATTTTAAAAAAGTTAAAATTACGATTACTGTAATCGTAATCTAAGATACCTTTGATGAACGATTACCGCAATCCTAATTCAATAATTTTTGAATTTGCGATTAAAGTAATAGTAATCCTAGATGAAATCGATTACACACGTAATCCTTATCGCCCAGCTCTGGTACATACTATATACACAGAAACAGAGCAGTTGTACCCATTTTGTAAGTGGCATCTTTTTAGTTGTAATGCAGGACCAAAGTCTCCTAATTAAGGATTTATACACTGTAATTCCAGCGTCACTCAAGCTACATACATTCGATATACAGTCGGTGCCAAATGTAAGTGTACACCTTTTTGTAATATAAAATTCACAATTATTTTCTTCCATATAACGCGTGATCAAACCATATTTTTATATAGAAGAAAATGCGCAACAACCTCCACAAAAAAAAATTCTAAAAAGTGAACGGTAATTTGTAGCGACTTGAAACCTGCACTAAAATGGAACGGGCTACAAAACTGCATACTCAAAAATTTTCTAGAAATTCTGAATAAACATTTTTAAATTTTGATGAAAATTGTTTGAATTTTTGGGAACTTTACATAAAGTGTGAAACTTTGATTTATATGGTTTATATTATAGAATGAACTATATTTTCATAAATAATGAATGAAAAAAGTTTTGCATGAAAATATTGTGAATTTTATGTTACAACTATGAACTAGTTTCATTATATGAGAAATGTGTGCTTTGAATCTTTAAATTTTATCTCTTTTCTAGTTTTCAACTCACAAAACTTTAATCTGTATAGTTGTAGTAAATTGAACCACAAGATGCATTTCGAAGTTTTCTGGCAGCAGTTTTATAAGATTTTCGCGAAGAAAACTCTTGAATGTACTAAACGTGCGCTGACGTGAGTTGATACAAGTGGCCCCTAATTTAAATATAGAACGTTTAAAGCTTTCATATTATCATAAATAAGGGATTTTTCCTTGCCATTTATAATTGAAAGTTAGAAAAGGCAAATATCTTAAAAAAGGCAAAAAAAAAGCAAACATCAAATGTGTATGTATGGAATCAGAGAGAGCTAAATCGTGGACATTGTTAATCGAATACACTCTATCTCTTTAGCAGAAAAAAGGCAATTTCCATAAAATCCGTTCGCTGGTTATTATTAATCAAGCACGATAATGTGATTATGTTGTGCCGATTATCGTCGCATATTAAATTGGCCGGTATGCACCGAAAAAGATTGTCATAATATGCGATGATAACTTGCTGCCTCCAAAGGCAAAAGTTTTTATCTTGATAATGTTATCAGGCAAAATTTTGCCATGGAAACCGCATATTGCTCTTGGCAAGCAGAGCTTTTATCTTGATAAATATTGCCAGAAATTTGGTACTTTGACAGCTAGATTTTCATTTGCGCAATAACTTCGTGGGAACAACAATATTGATATTTTAATATAAAAGCAAAAATTAAGTTCTTTTCTATTAAAATATTTGTTATTATGTGAAATAGCATATTTTATTTTTTTCAGTGGTTAAATCCGGCAAAAATAGCCATATTACAAATGCTTTTATCAAGATAAAATATGCCCACACACAAATACAGCCTCTGATAAAATTTATATCAGGCAATAAAAATGGCACTTGGTAAGCAAACGTTTTTGCTTTTGGAGACGGGCCGTAATGGGACCACTCGAAAAGTAGTTGCACAAATTTTTTAAATATGTAACAATCCATCACGATGCAAATCGGTACATATTGTGCTATTTGCGCCGATAGTGGGATCTTAGCTTAATACAGTTTTCACCAATTTTTAATTTTCTATGGAAGTTCTAACATTCATCAACAATACATAGCAGTTTTGAGAGTTATGAATACCATATTTTGGCGGTACGTTATGCATACCCTGATTCACTTGAATAACACATGTTTTTTCTTCAAAATCCAAGTACAAGTCTCGGGCATCGGAGAAGCTTCATTTTATTTAACCTCATTGATAAGAATGATCAATTGGTTAAAATGAAAAAAAAGAATCAACTTTCGCTTTTAAGCAGCATTTTATCAAACTACAGAAAAGATCTGTTAATTTTTGGAATTGTTTTGAATAATAGGGTGATTGACTCGGTTTTTCCAAAGCAGTTTCCACCGGTTTTCTTAGATATCTATAGGCGTTTTTTTTGAATCCTTGATTTTTCGAATATCGAATAAACCGTATTATTTTTATCAAAAAAACCTGTTTCTTTTCACAAAAATCTTGACCTCAATAAAAGTTTTGAGTTTTTCAAAGTTTTCAAGGCTTTTTCCCGATTTAGGAAACCAATTTTCCAGTTTAAGGAAGGTTATTTGGGGTATGAGCAGCACATCATATTTGATCCTATAAATTAATGTTTGGCGCTTAAACGTTTCCTACGTGTTTGGCCGAGCTTCTCCTCCAATTTGTACTCGGCTTCTTGACTATTACTCCACCTCCGAAGGTAATGCTTTATGGCATATGTACACTTGTAGGTTTGCCATTGTCTTCCGAGGGGCGACCGCTATTTGAAAAATTTATTTTTATTAATTTTTTTTTGATATTAGTAGGACTTTATCCAGTTTTTTCTTAATTACAAAATCGGAAATCGGTTTTTTTAAATTAAAATTTTTCGAATAACTCGAAAACTGGTTTTGGAAAAAGGTGGTACCCTAATAAATACAGTGGTTTTATCACAAGGAAATAATTAAATTGAACCAACAAAATCATACCATTTTTAATTCCACTGTCTAACACTATCTACTAGTATTGGGTATGCTCCACCAATGGATTGGAAAACTATGTCCGGAAAACTGTTGTAGGTGCTTTTTATTAATTCAAGAACATCTCGCTCTTTATAACAATTGAAGTTTTCGCTGAGAAAACTCCCGCTGTCTAGTCCTGCTGCCAAGACATTTAAGGCGTACATAATTCCAGTCGTGATTCTAAACATTGTACATTAATTGATTTTCTTAAGAGAAAGTTTTCGAGTTTAAGTTTTTATAGCGAAATCGCAATCTATTTTTTGGGGTTATAAGCACTACTGTTTTTAGTTTTGGTCCACAATAAGAAGCTGTAATTTTTTTTTTATAAATTTTAAGAGTTGATACTTTGATACTTTTTTGTTCACAAATACACCATTTTGACACTTTTGGCTGATAGAAATGAATTTTTGAAAACTATGAATGATATTACTAGTTTAATGGCAAATAATTTTTTGAAGTCAAACTTCTTTATCGGCGGTTGGTTGGCTGGGAGTAAATTGGCAAATTCAACGGAAATTGCACACGGAAATAGTGCAACGGAACTGGTGCAATGGAAATGGTGCAACGGAAATGGTTGGGGCTGAAACAAGTGCTTCTTGCGTGTATGCATATGGTATTAATTTAAGAAAAATTTGCTAATAAATGGGTAAAGAATAACACTTAGAAAAAGACCAATACAAGAATGAAAGTAAAGGCGAGTACGTACATAGATAAAGAAAAGGATAAAGGCAAAGGTAAAGATAAAAACAAAAATGCGTAAAGATATGGGCAAAAATGAAGACCAAGGTAAATTTAAACACTTCACTTATATAAGGGCAAAGGTGAAGGGGAATACATATGTAGATGAAGAAAATGATAAACATAAAAGTAAAAACAAAGATGAGGATGAGGATACCGATAAAAGTAAAGATGAAGATAGGGGAAGAAAGATTAAAATAAAGGGAATTAAAGAGGAAAGGATATAGAGAGAGAGACACAGACTCAATCTGGGAACTATTTTGAGATTTTCGGGATTCTTGGGACTTATCAATAAAATAATCGATATTTTTATCGGTTTTTTATCGATATTTATCGGTTTTGTTATCGATATTTATCGATTTTGTTATCGATATTTATCGGTATTTACCGATTTTGTTATCGATATTCATAGATTTTGTTATCGATAATTAGCGACTTTGTTAGCGATATTTATCGATTTTGTTATCGATTTTGTTATCGATATTTATCGATTTTGTAATCGATATTTATCGATTTTGTTATCGATATTTATCAATTTTGTTATCGATATTTATCAATTTTGTTATCGATATTTATCGATTTCGTTATCCATATTTATCGATTTTGGTATCGATATTTATTGATTTTGTTGTCGATATTTATCGATTTGGTTATAGATATTTATCGATTTTGTTTTCGATATTTATCGATTTTGTCATCGATATTTATCGATTTTGTTATCGATATAAATCGATTTTATTATCGACTTGGTTATCGATATTTATCGATTTTGTTATCGATTTTTTGATCGGTATTTATCGGTTTTGTTATCGATATTTTTATCGATTTTCTAATCGATTTAGCTACCAATGGTATTATCGATGTTGCTATTGAAATTTTTATCGAATTTGTCATCGATTTTGGTTTAGATATTTTGATAGATGTTATAATCGATTTTGTTATCGATAGAGTATAAAGATAAAAATGAAGATAATGGAAAAACCGAATAACATGAATGTTATTAAAGCGAACAGTGATCGAGGTAGGGATCTACATTGATAGCAAAAAAGAGAAAAATATAACCTTAAGCAAAAGCATATGTCCGAATGTGCGTATTTGCGAACCGTTTGCTGCGTAGACGGCCTGGATTGTTGTTGATTTACATTTCGTATCGTTTGTGCTTACTGGGATCACCGAGATGTCTGCTCCGGTGTCGATGAGAAACGGTTGGTTGTCGTAAAGATTTTTGATGAAAAGGCGGAGGCTGTCATTACCATTTCCGAGCTGGCAAGCCCCTCTCGTAGCTTATACTCGGCACTTTAGTTTTTTGGATCTTGCGGTCGAATTTGCACGGTAACCGGCACTTGCGGGCGCCCGGTCCATACTTGTCGTGGTATCAGCACGTGTCGTGTTGATCACGAGTGCGTGAAGTCGGTCGTGGCGGTGTTGAGCTACGTTGCCTACCGCGGTGGGGTTGCTTCACCTTCTGGAGATCGCGTGAGAGTGCGTCCATCTTTCGTTGCAATTCTTCGATGTGACGAGCGGCTTTGTCGCTAACGTCCCGGTGTGCTACAACGCCCTGTTGAAGGCTTTGTTGTTGAACAGCGTTTACGTAAGGGTTGCTACCTCTCGTGGCCTCCATGATGCGGTCGGACATCGTTGCTGCGTTGACCAGGGTTATGCGTTCATCTGCAGATAGTATTGCTCCGACTTGCTCCGGGAGGTTTCGGAGCCATAGCTGTTTTAGGAGCTCATCCGTTACTGTGGTGGCAGCAGCCTTTGAGCGCATTTCAGCTAGCTGGGACGGCTTGCGGTCGCCAAGTGATAGGTCGCTGAGAAGCTTAGTTATTTTCGTTTGTGTGCTGTCGGCGAACTCGTTGATAATCCGAGCCTTTAGTGTGTTGTACATCTCATTACGTTGTGGGGGATTAGTGCGAAGATCGCCTAGCTTGTACATTACGCGTGTCGGCAATTGTCCAATGATGGTGTAGTAGCGTTTTTTATCGGACGCCATGCTTGCCGCTTCGAATGCTGCCTCGACTTGCCACAACCAAAGATCAGTATGCTCCTCGACGAAATCCGGGAGCTTCACCTTTCCTAGCTCCAGTGAGTCCACCCGTGTTGTTGCCTCAATAGGAGACGCTGGAGCATGTGAACCTGCGTGGCTGCCTGGAGCCGCCGCGTGTGTCTCGCCGTTGTTGTCCGCCAATCATTACCTTCCATTTTCTGAGTGTGTGACATGAACTCGATCACGTCGGGGTCACCAGTTTAGCTCCTTCTGTTATATTCCATGGGATTGACTAGATTTTTGTTGATTAATTTTATCTATTTAAAATCTTTATTCAAGTACGTCTAGTCTTATGAAAAGGATGAACAGAAAAGAGAAAAAGTAAAGGATACAAAATGGTTGCTTGACAGGAGACAGGGTTGCCAAGTTGGCATTTAAGTGTTTGTTTTGCCGAATCTCCAAGTGAATGTGGGTGATGCGACTTGGTGTTCTAAGAGGCCGCTGACTAGTCCGCCACACATCTAAGCATTTGAATGATTTAAAGACATTTTCATAATGCTTAAATTTTTTATCTTCTTATCTTCCAATAACTTACAAATATAAAAACGTGAAATATCGAGGGCTTAAATTCATTAATACTAGGGCTGCCAGACGTCCCGGTTTTCCCGCACATGTCCCGGTTTCAGACTATTTGTCCCGGTGTCCCGGTCCAACCTTAAAATGTCCCGGGTTTCATTTTAGTGTCCCGGTTTTTGATTTGATTGCACAAATTTGAATAAAAGTTCAAAAGTCACTACAATAAGAGAAAAAACGCGTTGTAATATTCAGAAAACTGTTATGAATTCACTGAGGGAAATAACGCATAGTCAACATGAATATTTTCTATTTGATTATCGTTTAAAAATGTTCGTATTTAAAAATAATACTTTCATAACACGCACGCGTGGTGTTGATTCAAACTCAACATTTAGATGCACATTTACATGTCTGGCTATAGCTGAGTGCGCGAAGATGCTTGCCACAATTTGCTAATTTCCGGAGGGTCGAGGTTCAATTCCCATTACAACCAGCATGGAATTTAAATATTTTTTTTACTTAATTATGAAAAATCAATCGGTAATTGCAAATCGCTTCAATTTAATATGGGCGTATTTGAATTGAATATTTCTATACACAAATATTCTATACTTAAATTTGTATACTTAAATGTATTGCGAGTTGGGTTGGTGCTCTTTCATATGCGTATTTTTTTAATTTAGCACGCTTTTTTAATTCTAAACTTCTTTCTCTCAGTGCACCGGTTTAATTTGTGAAATAGTTACATTTCGAGATAGTTGAACTTTGCACAAGCAATAGTTGATGATTAGTATTTGTACCTAAATACGTTCAAAATGCCGTGCACAGAGTTTTACAATTATATTAAGGAAAAGACAGAAGTTTTGAAACAAGTTCACACCAACGAAAAATATTACTGATATTTTAAAGTTATCTTGTACTTAAATTTTTTTCTTTCATGAAACCTAGACTTATAAGTACGTACAGTGCCGTACAAAATTATTGGCTCGGAGGCTCTTTCATCAGATCACAATTTCTAATCAGATCTTTTAGAAAAATTTTGAAAATGTAGATTTTGCGCCAATTAAGAAAGTGCAAGTGTGAAGTTGCCAGGAAATATCGTTGATTTTTAGCATTTATTTTTTTTTTTGCTGGCTGTGTCTTCCATATAAAAAGAATTATCGAACATAGTTTGTATGGAAGAAACTCTCAGTAAAAACAATACCAAAAATTTACTAAAATTTAATGGGCCGGAAAACTTCAATTTAAAAATTTGTATAAAAAGTCTGATTAGAATGTTGCAAATTTGTACGCAAATTTATTGAATTTTCCCGAGTTTAGCCCAAAGTTTAAGAGGCCCTCTAAAGTGTCCCGGTTTGGCAACAGAGATATCTGGCAGCCCTATTAATACCCTCTATCTGCAATTTGCACAAAAACTAATTTGTGATTTTAGAAACCACCTGGGACTTATTACCTGTCCTCACTGATATATTACTTCTGATTTCCAATTTATAATAGCGTAAATTCTTCTGTCAAGCATTATATAAGGTAGCATTAATATCACCGATGACAGTTAAATCTTAGGTGGATTGTTATATCAGAATCTCATCTATGTGAAAAGTGTGCAGATAGAGGGTATTATTGAAAATAAGCCCTCGATATGTAAAATATATAAACAATTTATTTCAACGTATACAATAATTAAATCTACCTGCGTTACAGCGCTACGGGAGAAGGGGAAGGGGGGCCGCGGCGTAGCGTGACGTTGTGTGGCGCGCGGACGCTGGCCGCCGCGAAGCTAAGCAAATTTAACGTTTGAAAGAGCAATAATGTCAATGGATTTTATTTCGCTTTTAAAAAGGTAATAATGTCAATTGGCTTTATTTCGCACCAGGGTAGGAAATTTCGCACCAGGGTAGGAAATAAAGTCAATTGACCTTATTTCCGTTAATCTTATTACCTGTTACCTTTTTATAGTTACATCGCTAATTTGAATACATATGTATATTATGAAGAATATATATAATATAAGCAAGGTAAAAAGAAACCTCACGGTTAGGCTTGCCAAATGTCCGGGTCTAGGAGCCTCCGGGCTTGGGAAAAATCTGCGCGCTGCGGGTTTGCCATTGATTTCTCCAAGATGCGGTTAAAAATCTTGAGATTTTCCGGTTTACTAGAAATATGACTAACAATAAGTTGTTTTCTTTTTAATATTCGTGTATGATAAAAAATAACATATTCTTTAAACACGTACATTGGTTATGCAGTAGGCATTTGAATCGCTCTTCGAATGCCATTTTAAATATTTTATCACCCTGTCATTGTTGAAACTAATCGATTCCCAACTGCATTTCAAAGAAAAATATCTGATTTATAAATTTGCCTTTACATCCATCACTTCAATCACTTGATATCCCTTTATATACGTAATGGATACAAATTTTTATAGCTTCTACAGAGTTCAGAGAATTGTCGAGAAATGTAGTTGGTAAAATCGTGCCTATACCAGTAAGCAACAATTTTTTTTAAAGGTGATTGATACAACGGCAAACAGTTCGAGACATGCAAGAAACAGAATGAGAGTAAAACTGATGTTGTCCCAATTTGACAAGCCTACTCACAGCGCTGACAAAGTGGCACACTACAACAAACCAGAGATGTTTTCTGTTTTGTGAGCAAAGAATCCTACCAAAATTTTAAGCATCCTACCCAGTGTTGCCGTTTTAGCCCTTTGGTAGCTAGATTTAGCTACCACATACTGTTTTTGGCCACATAACCCTAGCCCTTTTTTTAGTTTTTGGAGAATTTATTCATACTTGGTATGAAAAAGTTGTATATGATTAATTTCATCTATTTTTATTTCATTTATGTAAGAGATGATTTTTTAAACTAAGAAAGACTGATATATATACATATAGTATGCATTGTATGTTCCTTACGTTTTTATACATACATACTGTATGGGCTGGTTTCTCCAACTCAACTTAACTTAGTTTAGCCACTTTTTGGACTTAAGTCAAAAGTTAGCCTACGTTTTACAAAGCTTATTCTTAACTTAGTCAAGAAAATTGGCTTAACTAAGTTAGAAGTCTAGAAAAAAGAAGTCTGATGAAGAGATGTGGTGATCTCCGAAATAGCTGCTATAACTTCTACCGCTTAGACTTTGTTGCTTTTTCAATTTTTCCTAATAAACAATCGTGGTACAAAGCTCAATAAAAATATTAAAAAAAAAACTAAGTTAAGTTGAGTTGGAGAACCCAGCCCTAAAAGTGTTATGCTGGATTTACCCACTAGGCATTAAATGGCAAAAATGACAAAGTCGGGCATTAAAAAAAAATCGTGTCATTACATTAAAAAAATAGTAATTAAGTTCATATCCACATGACATTTTTTCAGCTGCATACATTTTTTGTCACTTCAAAGCCTAGTGGAAATTCGGCATAGGGCTGTTAACTTATCTATTAACGATTTAACTATAGTTTAAAATAGATAAGTTGACGGCTCTTAATATGCTTAATATGCCGTGCATGTTCTTGTGGTGTGATTGTACCAGCTGCTGGCGCGACTTCGAAAACTATTTGAAAATTTTATGATTGTACCAGCATACTGGTGTCGTGAGTAGTGAAATTAGTTCAATTTTCTAAGTAAAAAGTATTTTGGCGGAAATTTCTTGCACTATATGAGCCAAAGCCGTGTTTGTGGAATACTAAGCTGACGATATTGTCGTTGTGAATTAAAAAAAAAAACTGTTTAACAAAATGGTAGAAAAATTATGAAATTTCGGCTGTAATCATTTCAATCTATCCTCGATCTCATTTGTAGAAATAAATATTGTGCCAGCATTCTGGTAAGTTATATGCTTCGAGCCTGATGGTACAATCAGTTGATGGAGCCAGCAAGCTGGTGTCGTATATTTCCCCTTTTATACAAAAAGGTTTTTGGTTGGATAAAATATTAAATTTTTTACAGAGTTCATTGTTTTTCTATACCATTACTTATTGAAAATATTTGCGTGTATACTTATATATACTGGTATATGTTGGTAAAAAATTGTAGCTACCATTTTTAGCCACAACGACTTTTTTTAGCTCTTTTTTAGCCCTTTTTTTAGAGGAATTTGGCTACCACTAAAAATGATTCGCGGAAGCACTGGTCCTACCGTCCTACCAACGAGAAAAAAACCTACCAATCTTCATAGGAAAAGCCCAAAACGGTAACACTGAACTCCAACAAGCTCGACCGTTTTGTCTATATTTCATTTGTTTCTTTAATAATAATAGCTCATAAAAATTGTTGAATTTAAATTTGTAAACAAATTATAAAAATGCAAAAAATATTCACCAAAATTTCAAACTATTTATTGAGAGTTTTTAGATGCGCGGTTTTGTACTTTAAACGACGATATGCAGGTCGGCCTACATAGAGGGAGGATGTTTCTCCCAGGCCTGGAGGTTTCGAAGGGCCCAGTTTTTTCCGAAATTTAAGTTGGATGATAAAAAGAATAATATTAAAGAATGGACACGTGACTAACATACCAGTTCATGCCAAAGGGGCTGTAATGGGACAATGCTAAATCGGGACAGAACATAACTGAGCCTCGATATTGCTTTATGAACGACAGCAAACGATATTGCAAACACTCCTTCATACGAATTTCTTGATTTATGGAGCCCGTGGTCATGCTTTTTTTGCTCTCATGCCACACTGGCAGATGGCTTGCCACACCAAGTATTTATTAGGGCGAAAAATAACAAAAAACAAGGAACTTGTCCAGTATTTTTAGCTTGAAGGCATCTTGGCCTCCATTTGTCTTCGTTGCATAATAAAACTCAGCGCTCCGAATCTGCTTAAAGGCTGCTTCGAGGTATGTTTCCTCGTTCACACATACTTTTTCATGCTTTTTGCACAAAATTTTCTTCGAAAGCTAAAGAGTACGTAGAAGTTACAAAAAGGAGATACGCAAAATTAACACCGGCAACATACCCTATGAATGTGTATACCTACTTTTTATTTACAGTTAGTTTTATGCAAGTGATGAGTAAACATAATCGACTAGTTTTTTTCGTGTCCATTCTTTATGCTAAGTTGATAGATTTGATAATTTAATTTTCACAAAGCTATTACAAATTCTAATAAATATGAAAGGGCATTTTTATATACACATGCAAAAGTAGTATGGTCACTTCTATGCTTGGCAAAACCTGGCAAAGTCTTAATATATAGTCAAACCAAACCGCCAATCTGTCATAGAATGGTTTCTCCCACCAAAAGAAGTCGCCAGTTGTTTGTTAATCATACTCCACATACTACGCTAATAAAGGTACGAAATAAAATGTTTTTTGAGAGGGAGCGGGGGTGGGGTAGGCACAAATTAATACCGGCCCCCGGATTTTTTTTCTAGCGGCCCTGTAAATACTATGTGCATATCGTTACCTTAATATAGAAAGGTCCTATCTAAAATTTTGGTTTCTGTATGGGGTGATGAAAAAACTCTGTAGAAAATCAAGTCATTTTGCTTCGAATTTCTTTCAAAAGCTGTTTTTGTTGAAGAATGTAACTATTTTTACGCTGTATTAGTTATTTTTAAAATCCAATAGGTTTTTAGTGAATAATCGGCTGACCTTTCAACAGTGCTGGATTTCAAAAGAAAATAAGTTAGGGCCTTTCTATATTAAGGTAACTACATATATGTATGTAAGTCTAGAGCTTTCGTTCTTATCTACATAAATACTTACTTTGTACTGGAACCGAGCCCGTTATCTCTCTGCTTGTAACAATATTCACGTATTGTTGATATGAAAATGAAAATAATTTTTTTTAGTTTAGTTTAGAGAAACATAGCTTAAATTTAGATTTTTGTAAAATCTCACAATGCATATACAGTTGTCCGCAAAATAATAGGAGTGCGATATTTTGACCAGTTTTGGCTATTTGTCTTTTGTTCATTTAATGTTTATTATAGTTTTATAAAGGTCTATCTGGCTATACAACAAACGCTATATAAATTTACATTTAAAGCTTTGTACAAAAATTATAAAAATTCAAAAAGTTTTCACCAAAATTTCAAACTTTTTAATCAGAATCTTTAGAAAAAATCTTGGTATGCAGTTTTGTAGCCAATTTAATTCTAGTCCAATGAAGTGCTAGTGTTCGCCCAGCGGTTGAAATTCAACCGCTAAAACCAAGGGGAGTTGGTGTGAGTTGAGTAAGTGTGTTGAGGTAAAATAACATTAGTTGGGATGGGTTAAGGGGAGGGGAGTTTAACTGCTCATAACATTACATAATATTACATAGCATCACATACCATAACATAACACACCACACCAAAACACATCGCGCATTCTTAAGTTCTATCTCGTTTTTATCTTGTATCACATTCCCTATCTTTATCTCTTTTTATGTTAATGCTTATCTTTATCCTCGTCTTCATTTTCATCTTCATCTCCATCTCCATCTCCATCTCCATCTCCATCTCCATCTCCATCTCCATCTCCATCTCCATCTCCATGAACATGAAGATGATGGAGATGAACATGAAGATGGAGATGGAGATGGAGATGGAGATGGAGATGGAGATGGAGATGGAGATGGAGATGGAGATGGAGATGGAGATGGAGATGGAG
>NW_016160378.1:41594-65705 GCF_001687245.7 Rhagoletis zephyria
TTCATCTTCATCTTCATCTTCATCTTCATCTTCATCTTCATCTTCATCTTCATCTTCATCTTCATCTTCATCTTCATCTTCATCTTCATCTTCAGCTCCATCATCTTCATCTTAATCTTCATCTTCATCTTTATCTACATCATCTTCATCTTCATCTTCATCTTCATCTTCATCTTCATCTTCATCTTCATCTTCATCTTCATCTTCATCTTCATCTTCATCTTCATCTTCATCTATCTTTTCGTTTATCCTGATCTCCATCTTCATTCTTTTTTCATCTGTACATATATTCACCCACAGCTTTGTCATTATATTGAGGTTTTAAATTTATCTTTTTCTGTGTCTCTATGTTTAGCGTTCTTTACTTTTATGCTAATTTTTGCCTTTATCCCTTCCTTCTTCTATATACCCAACTTTTCTTTCTTCCTTTAGGCTGGTTTTCACTATGTCATATTTTGACGCCAAAATTTGTCGACATATTTTGACACAGCTTTATCTCCTTTACTCATATCTTTACCGATTAAATTATGGACCAAAAACAGACATATAGCCGATTTATCAGCGCATGTACACGACTAATGATTCGTCCTGATCGAAATCAATCGATAACCCGCTTTTAAATCTCATTTGACAATGCGTTTTCACTTATTTGACGACAAATGCCATTGAATTTGACATAGTGAAAACCAGCCTTTACATGATTCTTAATCTACATAAACCATATTCTTAAACTGTTGCTACTACTTACTACAACAAAATGTAAAACAAGTTAAAACGACTTTTTTTCTAAATGTTGATGGTCCTCTGCAATAACGACACAATTCAGTGGTCTTCATTCATTCGTCTTTTTCAAAAATCACGAAAGGTTGTTTGGCTTTCATATGGCGATTCAAATTTCCATGGGAGCCACCAACATCGCTTATAGATATTCGGCGTGCCTACATTTCATTTTCTTTTCTTCAACTTTGCCTTCGAAATGCTATCAAATTGCGCTTCGCTTTGGCAACAGAAAGCGTAAGTCTTTTGTTAAACAACAAACTCAACTCAAATATTTATTTTTTTCACACAAATCGCTAATAAAATGTCTTTTTATTGCGAATCCCGATGAGTGGTTTCTTTATGCCCTTACAACGAAAAACGAGATGCCATATTACATTTCCATTTCATTTTTAGGAGTGTTGCCACAGAAAATTTTAGTTCACTTTAATGAACGAACTAATGAACTAGTTTAATTAAAAGAGCTGGATCTTTCGCTCTTTAGTTCAAAAGCTCCCTAAGCCTACTGTACATTAGGAATGTTAATCACGAGATCCCGGGGTCCCGGGATCCCAGTTTTTTTAAGTCCCGATTCGTAATTTACACTGGGGGCAATAATAGAAATGCTTTACATCGACCAGTTTTGGCTATATTTCTTTTGTTTATTTAATATTTAATTTTTTTATAAATATGTAGCTCAATTACATATCGTCGTTTAAAGTACAAACCGCGTATCGTCACTCTGCAAAACCGCGTAACTGACATTTGCTGCCCAAAATTTGATTTGCTGACACAAGCTCTTGGCTCAATCGTTATCCATTCGTCCTGAAATATACTAACCAGATATGCGATTGCTTTATTTCATTTCATTTATTCATTTCAATGATTATAAAAAATAACTATCTTGAAATATGAATGCTTTTGTCTCTAGAAAATGATTTATGCAACCTCACATACGCGGTTTTGTACTTTATCCGACGATATAATACCTTGCGATGTGCAATTTTGCATACAAAGAAATAAATAAATATATTCGCCAAACCAAGGGCCCACATATATTATAAAATTGCGTTCTTAATTTTTCTCTCTGACGCCAGGATTTTTTAAAGGAACTTTGAAACTTGAAATATATCAGTAGTTCAAAAAATAATTTAAAAATTTCAGAGCAATATATGTACTTAAAAAAATAGTATGGGTATAAAATGAAGGAAAAGATTCTGTAGAGTTAAAACACATTACATTTTTTGGTGCGTGAGGGACGGGCAGGTATTGAAAATACCCTTTTATAATTTTATCCTTGAATATCCTTAAAATTTTGCAATTCTTATATTTGAACAAAAAAAAATATATGTTAAGGTCTAACTTTATTAGCTTAAAAAAATAAAATTGGTTAAAGGAGCATTTTCAATTTCTATCCGTCCTTGTAAATCCAAAAAAAATTGTCTCATTTGGTATCCATATTTTTGTTTTACATTGCACTGAATTTTTTAAATAAATTTTGGAATTCATTAATAAATGGAAATTTTTTTTTGTATGAAAAAAAATGCGTCATGAAGTCAGAAAAAAATTACTTAAAATCAACGCGATTTTTTAGCAACTTAAGACTTGCACATTATTGCCCTAGAATTTAATGGGCTATTAAACTGTATGCTCAAAAAAAATCTAAAAAGTCTGAATAAAAAGTTGAAAATCTAGCTGAAATTTTGCAGATTTTTCATATTTTTTGCACAAAGTTTAAAATCTAGATTTATGTGGTATTTGTTATATAATGAGCTAGACTTTTATGGAAAAATAATAAACATTAATTAAACAAAAGAAAAATAGCCAAAATTGATCACAAGTGTACCTTAAATTACTTTATCAGTTATGGACGAAAGTATTAGCACATAGAATTTTTTGCAATATCTGCAAAGTTTTTTATTCTAATTTATTTTCGATAATTTTTTATAAAAATATTGTTCGTCCTACCCCAAAAAACATAAAAACTAAATCTCTAAACTTTGTGCAAAACTGAGCAAAATTCAATAAATTTGCATACTTATTTGCAACTTTCTATTCAGATAAAAAAATCTACGTATGCAGTTTTATAGCCCATATGACTTTAGTATAGCAAAGTGCAAGCTTGAGGGTGCTAAAAAATCGCATTGATTTTTGGCAATTTTTTTCACTCAGGTTCTTCCTTACAAATTATGTTCGACAATTATTTTATGTATGGAGAAAATGAACAACACCTTCCACTAAAAAAATTGCCCAAAATCAACGCGATTTTTTTAGATACTTCAAACTTGCACTTTGTTATACTAAAATTGAATGGGCTATAAAACTTCTTATATTTTTTATTTTTAGGGTTTTCTAATACAAGAGGGAGTACAAACTAAATTTCATCGAAATCGGATGAAATTTAATGTTTCCGCCCACAAGTGTGGAGGGCGTGCCAATTACTCCATCTTTTTCAAAATTTCGTAATTTCTTATTTCTAAGTAAAATTAGAGCAAATGTTAAGTTTCAGCGAAATCGGTGGATGTTTACTATTATTTCCACCTGCCTCCATATAGTCGAAACACTGTGCGTCGCTTGCGCAGCATTATGTTTTTTGCCTCGCCTCAACATTTGGGATTTTTTAAGTTGTGACTGTTTTTGATTTACAGTGCGATATGTATCTACATTTATACAAGCTCGTATGTGTATATAAATTTTTAAACTGGTTTGTATTAATTTATAGACGCATATACATGCATACATACAATCTTGTTTAAAACTGGTTTTCTGTGAATAAACCTTAAAATAACCTTTATTTTTCGCTAATTGTAATATGATGTTTTTGTAATTGTGGCACTTATTGCGATAAGTGCAATATGTTGTACAAAAAATCAAGAGAACGAGAGAAGTTAGTCGTTAGCGCGGAAAACAGTTAATTATATTGACACGCACGCATCCTATTCAGAAAAAGACCACATAGTAGGCTGCCCAGTTACGTGAAAATTATTTCTTTAGTTGATTATTCATGAAAAGGGAAAATAATGTACATATATTTCATTATCTTAAGTTGATTTTTTTAATATGACAAAAAAAGGTAAACTTGTAGAAATCGTTTAATTAACATTTCTACGTATATTCCTTATTCACCAAAATCATAATAATGATAATAATCATCGAGCCATGCATTATTTATTACATCGCGCATTAGGTCAAATGATTACTTTTTCTGTACGAAATTAATAGCAGCTAAAATACTGCGTTATTTTAATTGGGTGGCTCACAAGGTGTCGTACTTGTCGTATTGTTGTATGTTGTAAAGTTTTTAACGGCTAAATAAATGTTTAGAGGACTTGAAATCACCACCAACTATTCTTTAATTGTGTGAAATTTCATAATAAAACTTTTATGTTAGCTTGCGAATTCCTTAAATAGAGTTTTAGTCGTTTAAAGTTTATGACATACAACAGTACGGCAGTATACAACACCTTGTGAACTCCCTAAATGTAAAAAAGATGGAAAACGTTAAAAAAAGTGTAAAGGCAGTAAAAAAAGTGTGAAAACATGATTTGGCTTACGTAAAACAGACTTCTGCTTTTTTGTATTTTCAAGTGATGAGTATATTTGTTTAAGTAGTACTCAAAAACATTATCCAATTAGCTTGGTTTTAACACAAGTTATTTTAATACGATACTTAATTCCCTCCCCTTTAAAATGAGCTACATAATAAAATAAGTATGGTCATATATACATATCGTCGTTTAAAGTACAAAACCGCGTATCGTCATTCTCCAAAACCGCGTAACTGACATTGGCTGCCAAAAATTTGATTTGCTCATACAAGCTCTTGGCTCAATCCTTATCCATTCGTCGTGGAATGTACTAGCCAGAAATGCGAATGATTTATAAAAAAGAAAACCATTTTGAAATATGTGTATTTTTATGCTCTAGAAAATAATTTCTACAACTTACGCGGATTTGCATTTTTCTGATACGCGGTTTTGCATTTTGTTGATACGCGGTTTTGCACTTTAAGCGACGATATATGGTTTCTTCTTGCGATTAATTATGGCATTATCGAAATTCGTAAATTAAAAAAAGAAAAATATTTACTACATGCCGCGCAGATATGCCTTGAGGAGAGATTCCTGGAGCACTTCGTCTTCATAAAACACTTCATTTTCACTTAAGGTTTCAGTATTCTCAAATTCTCCACCGATATTATTTATATTCAGAATGCAAATGCCGCTTTGTGACACATTTACCAAAAATCGCTGGTAACCTCCGGAAAATAAGACGAATGTTTTAGAAACTAATTTGTGAAAAGAATGTTCAAAGCTCTTTTCACTTTGAGTAAAAAATTTCGAAATCTCAATCCGTAAATTCTCTCAAGGATTTGCCTTTTTGCGAAGGCTGCTCATCAATGGCCTCTGCGAATCGGCGCAAGTGTATTTGTAACACAGCCATGGCTACGCTGTGATGAAATGCAATCCAAATTGAGGCTGCTATTTTTTTTGCTATCACATACTTCCATTTTCACTATTTATCACCATTAAAATTGACTATTTATCATCAAAAATTTTAGGCGAAGCTATTTTTAGCGAAAGGGAGGACAGAACCGCAATTTTTGGAGATAGCTAAAAATTCGGAAAAAATGTTAGCTTTCGTATTTTAGTATTTTAGCCATAGCGAAAGTTAGAATCCGGCTGCTGGTGGACACAGTTGGCTTTTTGATTTCGAAAAGAACTTCATCAGCAAAAACCCTATGTTTTCAGTTCTAAATATTTTAGCATCCTTTCCTTATTGTTTTCCATAATTTGCATCTTTCTTTGATAAATAATTGTAAAAAATACGCGTTTTTTTTCTAAGAGTTTCATGGAACTTTCGCAAATATCAGCGGCACCAAATTTTTGATGTGTATACCAGGGTTGTTGCGAATATTATTCCGAAATAAAAGTCCTTTCCAGATAATAAACAAACCGCTTGTCCAAATTAAACAAATTTGGTATCATATGAAAGAGGACTCAAATAGCTTTGAAGAAGAAATAACGAACGAACTCTATTTATATTTTTTTATAATTTAATACTAAAGAAATTCAAATACCTGGAACAAGGATTGTTCTATGGTAAGTAATTAACATTTTTTATTCAAATATTTTTAAATGTGTGGCTTTACTCGTTTAGACATTTCAGTTTTAAAGCTAGTTAAGTCCTCTTTCATTTGATACCAAACTTGTTTAATTTGGATAAGGAGTTTGTTTATTATCCGGAAAGGAGTTTTATTTCGGAATAATATTCGCAACAACCCTGGTGTATACATTAAAGCTCTGCAAATATACCAGCAGAAATCACTGAGAAAAAGGATTCGTTTCGACAACTAAAGATATTCAGTTCCCGAATTTTGACAATATTTGGGCACTGTGACCAAGGATTGGGAACTATTACCATGGGTTGGTAATTATAACTAAATATATTAAAGCTTCTAATATTCATCTAGGTTGTACCAAATCTTTAATTTAGTTGAAGGGTTTCGTAAATACTAATAAATATTTTTTCGGAGCATATTTCTACAAATTCCATTAAACTTAACGTATGGTTCATAAAAGGATTTCATTAAGCTCTGCTAATGCAGATAAGCGTTTTTTCAATACATGGTTTAGTCATAGTTACCAAATCTTAGTTGAGGCAACCACGATTTGGTTTGAGAGCGGAACATATTCATGCTTGTGAGCCGGTGACAGGTAATAAGATCAACGGAAATAAGGTCAATTGACTTTATTTCCCACCCTGGTGCGAAATAAAGTCAATTGACATTATTACCTTTTTAAAAACTAAATAAAATCCATTGACATTATTTCTCTTTCAAACATTAAATTTGCTTAGCTTCGCGGCGGCCCGCGTTAGCGCGCCACACCGCCCGCGTCGCGTTCGCGCTCGCGCCCCGCGTACCCCGCGCGACCGGCGCGCACACCACGTCACGCTACGCCGCGGCCCCCCCTTCCCCGTCTCCCACCGTGCTGTAACGCAGGT
This sequence comes from Rhagoletis zephyria, assembly GCF_001687245.7. Classification (NCBI taxonomy): domain Eukaryota; kingdom Metazoa; phylum Arthropoda; class Insecta; order Diptera; family Tephritidae; genus Rhagoletis; species Rhagoletis zephyria. The sequence continues at coordinate 48,357 of NW_016160378.1, forward strand.
AGATTTACTTTTTATATACGTTGAAGTACATTTTTTATATATTTTAAACATCGAGGGCTTATATTCAATAATATCCTCTATCTGGACACTTTTCACTTGAGATTCTGATATAAAAATCCACCTAAGCTTTAACTGTCATCAGTGATATTAATTTTACCTTATATAACGACAGGTAATAAGTCCCAGATGGATCTGGACACTTTTCACTTGAGATTCAGATATAAAAATCCACCTAAGCTTTAACTGTCATCAGTGATATTAATTTTACCTTATATAACGACAGGTAATAAGTCCCAAATGGTTTCTAAAATCACAAATTAGTTTTTGTGCAAATTGCAGATAGAGGGTATTAATGAATTCAAGCCCTCGATATTTCACATTTTTATATTTGTAAGTTATTGGAAGCAGGGATGCCAACTTGGCTCAAACCGTGCCATTTGTCCCTATTTTACTTCAAATGGCACTTAATTTTTCAATTTGGCACAAAATGCCAAAATGGCACTTTTGTAAAAAAAATTACATTTCAATACATTTTTGTGAAATCCTTTGCGTGCACTTCTTTTTCTCAACTAAAATTTTCTAATTTATAAAGGCTTTTCAACTGGTTTATCTTATTTTATCATTGCACTTTTGTTTTGAAAATGTGGCTTTATTTTATTGCTAAATGTGAATGATTAAAAGGAATTACACCTTTTTTGGCACTTTTATTTTTCTATTTGGCACATTTTGGCACTTTTTTTATCCTCAATATGGCACCTCATAACTAAGGAGAGTTGGCAGCCCTGATTGGAAGATTTCTGCTGTGTTTTGAGGCAACAACTTGTCTGCAGTAAAAAAGCATATAATTTGTGTTTCAAAAGTGTGTGAAAACCAATCAATTAACTTATATGATCTCGGTTCCGATATTAAATAATCAATAATTGTTTATACCCGCATTTTGGCACATTGGCTCGTTGAATGGGCCATTTACTAAATAGTGTCGTCATTCTCCTTAGCTGCTTTTAAATGATGTCGTCACNTGAATTCAAGCCCTCAATATTTTACATTTTTATATTTGTAAGTTATTGGAAGCAGGGATGCCAACTTGGCTCAAACCGTGCCATTTTTCCCTATTTTACACCAAATGGCACTTAATTTTTCAATTTGGCACAAAGTGCCAAAATGGCACTTCTGTAAAAAAAAATATCGTTTCAATACATTTTTGTGAAATCCTTTGCGTGCACTTCTTTTTCTCAACTAAAATTTTCTAATTTATAAAGGCTATTCAACTGGTTTATCTTATTTTATCATTGCACTTTTGTTTGGAAAATGTAGCTTTATTTTATTGCTAAATGTGAATGATTAAAAGGAATTACACCTTTTTTGGCACTTTTATTTTTCTATTTGGCACATTTTGGCACTTTTTTTATCCTCAATATGGCACCTCATAACTAAGGAGAGTTGGCAGCCTTGATTGGAAGATTTCTGCTGTATTTTGAGGCAACAACTTGTCTGCAGTAAAAAAGCATATAATTTGTGTTTCAAAAGTGTGTGAAAACCAATCAATTAACTTATATGATCTCGGTTCCGATATTAAATAATCAATAATTGTTTATACCCGAATTTTGGCACATTGGCTCGTTGAATGGGCCATTTACTAAATAGTGTCGTCATTCTCCTTAGCTGCTTTTAAATGATGTCGTCACAAATTTCTGGCGGAGACATGAATACAGTCTAAGAAAATTCTTTTTCTATAATTGTTTCCTTATAGAAAGGTTGGTTTCTTTTCCACCTGAGACATTCCGAATTCGTTCAAAATATGCTAATTTAAAACACAGAATTCTTTCAGTGTTCCTCCGGGGTTTTTGGACATGGACTGCTTCTTCAATTTATCGTTTTCTTCAATTTCGCTTTATTTTTGTGGAAACGGAACATGTTTTGCAAGTTATGGATCATTTCTACACTCTGTCTTCAAATATTTCTCGTATTCCAGCTGGGCGCAGGCGTTTAGTTTTTCGCATCGTTTTTTACATATTCGTAATTTACAATTTTTTAATAAAATCAGTTGGTGGTAGTTCATGATTGTGTGTGGATTAATATCACAACACTGAGGTTTTGGCAATAACCTTTTTCATCTATTAAAAAACAACACTTACGGGGCAATGTTTATTGTAAGAACAACATATTTTTCTATGAATCGACATACTTTAAGCATTGTTGACGCTATTTCCATTTATTTCGCTTTTGAAAATGGTGCGAAAAAAGCCAATTGACCTTATTTACATTGACCTTATTACCTGTCACCTGTGAGCCACCCCTAAAGAATGCTGAGCGCTCGCTGAGCACATGTGTGTTTCACTTACGAAGAGCTGAGCAATGCACACAGTCCCACTTATTGAATCGTTTGAATGGGCTAGTATACGGACCATTGCATAAAAACGATTCAATGAATGAAACTATTTGCGTGGAAATCATTGCTCCGCTGTTCGCATATAAGTGAAACACGCACGTGGCCGCAGAGCGCTCAGTAAGCTATGGCTACGGTGACCATCCGGCCTTTATTTTAAAGGACAGTCCTTTATTTTAACCCCCTGTCCTTTATAATTTTTTTCAAAATAAAGGACGCCTTTTGTCCTTTATTTCTTAAACTGTCCTTTAAATCAGCTCTGCATTTTTCAGAGGTAAATTTGTAAACACAGAATATGAAAAAAATGTCCCTTAAAAAATATTAAAAAACCTTCGCCAGTTTGTTTCGCACCCCACTTAAGGGTTTCTATTTAATCGGTAATCTTTGTACAATCTATAAGGCAGAGGGAAAGTTGCGCCCAGGATCGTGTTGCACGCTGAGTTTCCAGCTCCACTTAAAGAAGATAAACCCCCTGCTGCACAGTAGTTCAAAACCGGCATTTAGTGTTCGTAATTCACTGGAGCCTTCATTTTTCACTTAATTTGATTACTTCTTATTTTTTTATGAAAGCTTACAATATTTGCCAGAGACCAGTTGAGCCTGATTTTTGAATTCTTATTTGATTATATAACATATTTTTGTACAAAATGCAGAAAAAGTAGCAATTTTGAAGAAAATTTATTCTCCTGTTCCAGTTAATAAATGTTACATAACAAAAACTAGTTGAAAACAATTGTATGGTTCTCCCAAAACAAAAAAATTACAAAAAAAATTTTTAAATGTTATAAAAAAATGTTCACCAAAATAAATTTTTTTTTGTTTTTAGTAAAAAAGTGGTTGCAAAATAAAGGCTCCGGTGAATTATGACCATTAAATTGCAATTTTGAACCATTGTGTGCTGGCTTCGTCATGCAGTATGAATTATGGTAAATGCGTTTTGGTAGCAAAGGATGGCGAAGTTATTGAAAAGATTTGGCTTAATTTTTCGCTACAGCAGGGAAACTTGTACAATTAAATAATATAATTAACTGGTAAATATTTGATTTAAATGACGATATGGGTAAGGTACTTTTATCGTACAATTTGTATGTACATACATATGTATTCCCAATCATTTTGAAAAACATGTCCTTTATTTTACGTTGGTTAATATGGTCACCGTAGCTATGGCATGTCGATCACTGCACTAGGTAGAGAAAGAAAAGTGTGTGTTACAACATGCCCAGACTTGTTTGTCTCGGTTTCAGTTTTGCTATCGCCGCGAGTTCTTTCGGTGCGCGCACAGTTATTCAAAAACATAAAGTTTGATGCCAACCGGGGTTTCTCAGTGGATATATAATTCATATGAATTATAATTTGAAAGTGTCTATTTAGCCAAGGAAAAAGCAAAGCAGTATACTTAAACCAGCACTTCCAGCAGATATTGACCCGGGTTTTCGCACGACTGTCATTTCCACACCTTCACCTGCTTTCATTAAAAAAAAAAATTTCCCGTGGATTAGTCCTACTGAGGAAACCACGTTAAAAAAGCGCGCTAAAAAACTCTTACCTCAGCGGTGGTGTGGAAATGAGTTTTACGGCGCATCCCGTACATCGCTATGTTTATCGCATTCCCGGTCGTGATCTAAGTGCCGTACAAAAAAAATGTAGGGACTAAAGTTGTGGAAAATGAAATTCTCTACAACTTTAAAATATCAATATGCTATGTATTTTCAACAGAAATTGTCCAGAAATGGCGAAAACCGGGACAATGTAAAATTTTTCGCCGTTTTATCTAATTTTTTATATTAAAACATGCTATTTTTAAAAAACCTTCTATATAAAAAATGTGGGTAATTGAATTCCCTACATATTTGTATAAACAATTTTTTACGAAAAATGCAAAATAAGCTTGAAAATCGCAAAAAACCCAAAAGATAATTAAACCACAGACGGAATGTTGCCAGATGAAATTTAGGGTCAAGACTGTGGATTCATGATCTACGTGTCAAATAGAAGTAAAATACATCAAAAAAATCGGTTTTACAAATTTTATTTTTATTTTCCTACCAATTTTATCTAATTTTACTGGGCTAGTCGCTATGTTTGGCACGTTCTCGGCCGTGATCTAAGCGTCGTACAAAAAAAAAATGTAGGTATAAAAGTTGTGAAGAATGAAATTCTCTACAACTTTGGAATTTCAGTATGCTATGTATTTTCAACAGAAATTGTCAAAAAATGGCGAAAACCGTGACGATGTAAAAATTTTTCGCAGTTTTTTCTAATTTTTTACAATAAACCATGCTATTTTTTAAAAATCTTCTATATAACAAATCTGGGAAATAAAATTCTCTACATATTTGTATTTAACAATTTTTTACGAAAAATGCATAATAAGCTTGCAAATCGCAAAAAACCCAAAAAAATTTAAATACAAGATGGCGGAATGTTGCCAAACGAAATTTGGGGGCAAGACTGAGGATTCATGATCTACATGTCAAATAGAAGTAAACTGCATAAAAAAATTGCTGTTACAAATTTTTTTTAAGAAAAAGTCTAATTTTACTGGGCTAATAAAGTGAGTCCACTTTCTTTATAAAAATATGCTGTTGGGTAATACTCGGGGCGCCCTACATTGTTTCTGCATGTTTGTTATTTAACATAAGAGTCAGTTTACATATTTGAAGAAAACTTCCGAGTGAAGCAAACTGAATTCCAATGCAGACCTTTAGTACACATCTTTGGTTTCGGTAGGGGTAAAATTTGCGAAGCTGTAACGCATAGCCCAGCAGAAAATTCCGAAGGGCTGATTTGCCGCTATTTAATTAAATTGACGGCGAGATTTTTATTGTATATTCTATACTTTAATTTATTAATTTGTTTGAAACCTTATTAAAAGCAAACTGCAAATAAACGTTCGGAAATACATCATAAATGCATAAAAAATGTTTGCGAACTGCAAAAAAGAACGTTCGGAAATGCATCACCAAAAAAATTTTTCGAATAACGGAATGAAAAAGAAAAAAATCATCAAGTGCACCCTGCGAATTTGCAACCTTGTGCATGCGTTTCCTTTTTGTAGCACTGCACCTAAAAATGCACAAGGGCTGCAGCGAAAAAGGAAGGAACTACGCGATGCGCCATTGCACAGCATTACGGTTGTTTCCAAATTTTCACATTGTGTATTGCAGCAGCAAATTTTTGATTTCATTAGAAGCGCCCTGGGCTATTGCAAATGGTTGCATACATTTAGGCATATGCAGAGTAAGAGGAAATGCAGTACAATTGATTATTACTTCCGATTATGCAAACTCCGGCCATGCATACGGCTTTGTACCTATATGTATACATACATATGTATGTATGAACTCATTTGTTGGAACTGGTTTTGATATTCTAAGATGGTTTTAGGTAGGGATGTGCCGGGTATCCGGTAGGTATCCGGAATCCGGCTATCCGGCATTTTTTCTGTTATCCGACTATCCGGCCGGATACTGGTTAAAATCCGGCCGGATTTCCGGATTTCGATCATAGAAGATTCTATTTAAAAATATAGATCAGATATTTTAGTAACATTTTCGTAATCAAATTTAATAGTATCTAATTAGTAATTAAGAGTTAAAAATTTATATATTTTTCGTTATAAAAAGAAGCATTTCCGCATTACCGCTCAAGAACGCATTTCTATTTTCAACATAAATGCTACCCGATGCACTAAACACTATTTTTGAGTTCACCGAGGAAGTGGTTCACAGAGATAATTCATTGCCAAAGTAAACAAATTTTGGAAATTCTTTGCGACTATAATAATAATAGAATTGGTGCTTACACATTTGTTAGTGTTTGGCCGGGCTTCTCCTCCGATTTGTGGCGTGCGCATTGATGTTGTCAAAAAAGGGGAGGGACCTACAATTTTACGCCGACTCCAAACGGCGATTGTATTTTTATGAGAAGCTGTTTTCNCGAGGAAGTGGTTCACAGAGATAATTCATTGCCAAAGTAAACAAATTTTGGAAATTCTTTGCGACTATAATAATAATAGAATTGGTGCTTACTCATTTGTTAGTGTTTGGCCGGGCTTCTCCTCCGATTTGTGGCGTGCGCATTGATGTTGTCAAAAAAGGGGAGGGACCTACAATTTTACGCCGACTCCAAACGGCGATTGTATTTTTATGAGAAGCTGTTTTCATGGCAGAAATACACTCGGAGGTTTGCCATTACCTGTCGAGGGGCGACCGCTATTACAAAAATTTTAATTTTTTATTTTTTTTATGTTGAGTTGAACCGCTACACCACAGCGGCCGTTTATGACTCCACCCAATTAAAGGATCAGTACAAAAACTGGAATCAGTATCAGAGCCGTTGGCGATTTCCTCAAAGCATTGCCAAATATCCTGGTCTCGCTTTTCAATGGAAGCTTTCAGTAGAGTTCGGCGTTTTTCATATGATTCAGCAGGTTTCTCCAAGCTAACTGATTTATATTTTCGAATTATTTAGTTCACCATCTACCCAGTTTTTAGATTTACTGATGTCAGAAAATGAAACGAGTTTTGAAACGTGTGTCACAAAATATTGCAACAATGCAACCTTACGGGGCGATTCGGGAAGCGAAACGATATGTAACCATGCATATTAGTTCGATTTTCATCACATTTAAAAAAATAAATTAAACACGCGTTTTTTCTTAGCGGCGTTCATTGCTGTCTATCTTTTGTCTCTGACTTTTCTACTTTATTTACCTAAAATAGTCGATAAATCCGAGTTGCAGACGGAGGAGTTATCTATTTAATCCAGGATTATATCATAACTTGAATTTCAGAGTGGACATTTTGTATTCTTAATTACGTATTGGATAGTTCAACTCGAAAAAGCAGAAATTCTAGCTAAACAAAAAACCTATTACAACATTATGAAATTTATTAAGGGCAAGAGTCTACCGGATATCCGATCGGATATCCGAATCCGGCTCTTATTTTTTACAGGATATCCGGAATCCGGTTANATCTATTTAATCCAGGATTATATCATAACTTGAATTTCGGAGTGGACATTTTGTATTCTTAATTACGTATTGGATAGTTCAACTCGAAAAAGCAGAAATTCTAGCTAAACAAAAAACCTATTACAACATTATGAAATTTATTAAGGGCAAGAGTCTACCGGATATCCGATCGGATATCCGAATCCGGCTCTTATTTTTTACAGGATATCCGGAATCCGGTTACCCGGCAAAATCTTTATCCGGCACATTCCTAGTTTTAGGCATAGGTTTTAGTAGTCTATTGATAAAGAAGCAAAGCGAAAATTAAAAAAAAAAATACTGAAATCATTTTAACTGGGACCATTGATAACTGATGACCATACGTGAATATATGCATCGGGTAAAATCTTACAACTTCATTCTCTTCACAACTCTCAAAAAGTCGCTTTCATTTACATATTTTTTTGCAAGTTCGTGTAAAAACCTTTAAGTTCATTGAGTACTGGATCAGAGCTAATACNCTGATGTCAGAAAATGAAACGAGTTTTGAAACGTGTGTCACAAAATATTGCAACAATGCAACCTTACGGGGCGATTCGGGAAGCGAAACGATATGTAACCATGCATATTAGTTCGATTTTCATCACATTTAAAAAAATAAATTAAACACGCGTTTTTTCTTAGCGGCGTTCATTGCTGTCTATCTTTTGTCTCTGACTTTTCTACTTTATTTACCTAAAATAGTCGATAAATCCGAGTTGCAGACGGAGGAGTTATCTATTTAATCCAGGATTATATCATAACTTGAATTTCAGAGTGGACATTTTGTATTCTTAATTACGTATTGGATAGTTCAACTCGAAAAAGCAGAAATTCTAGCTAAACAAAAAACCTATTACAACATTATGAAATTTATTAAGGGCAAGAGTCTACCGGATATCCGATCGGATATCCGAATCCGGCTCTTATTTTTTACAGGATATCCGGAATCCGGTTACCCGGCAAAATCTTTATCCGGCACATTCCTAGTTTTAGGCATAGGTTTTAGTAGTCTATTGATAAAGAAGCAAAGCGAAAATTAAAAAAAAAAATACTGAAATCATTTTAACTGGGACCATTGATAACTGATGACCATACGTGAATATATGCATCGGGTAAAATCTTACAACTTCATTCTCTTCACAACTCTCAAAAAGTCGCTTTCATTTACATATTTTTTTGCAAGTTCGTGTAAAAACCTTTAAGTTCATTGAGTACTGGATCAGAGCTAATACAAGATTGCAGAAAGAAAAGACGAGAGTAAGAGGAAATAATAATAGATTGGCGCTTACACATACAGTGACGAGCAAAACTGTAACATGGTGTGACACTTTTTAATTCAGCCATCGCTATATTTCCAAGTTCTAAAGACTTTCATCCTTTTGTTGTATATTTTTGTTGGTACATCCCTGCTCCCTCTCTTATAACGATTTGAAGTCAATACAACAACAATAAAACAACCAGCAAACAAAAATGTAAATTGAGGCAGATGTTACAGTTTTGCACTCACTCTCAGTTTTGCATTTGACAGTTATCTCTTACTTAGTTGGAAGTCAGATGACTTTTCTGTATTGTAATTTATTGAAGAAGTGATCACGAGTAAATAATATAGTTAATCAGGAACCATAAATATAAATAATAGATTTACTGCGGAAAGGCGGGACCGCACGAAAAGTGGCAAAAAATTTTGGAATTTGCTACTTGAAAATGTTAAGACTGAGAAAAAATATAGCCTAAAGTGTTCCCATGGACAAAGGAAGTCTGTCAAAAAATATTACGGTACGATATCTTGTGAACTTAGTAGCAAGTAGCGATGCAGCCACTATTACAGAAGCGCTTAAGGTATTAAACTTTAACGCAAATCAATGGACAGCGAGGCGAAGAATTCCCAAATTGAGCGCAAAGGCATCATAAGGAAAAGCAAATTTGATACAAATACATGTGCGAGTGCGGCATCATTTTGCTGTATCGCACGAAAACCGAACCGTTTCCTATTAGGATAAGTTAGACCGTTCAGAATGCAATAAGTTTCAATTGAAGGTTATTTGGTCCGAAAAGACTAAATTAATCGCTTTCAATCAGATGGCCGGGCATGGTATTGGGTAAAAGACCCAAATTAAGCCCATGCGCAGCATGTAAGGCAAACTGTGAATCACGGTGGTCGGTCAATAATAGTTTGGGGTTGTATTTAAAAAAGTTTGTTTGTCCGTTAGTACACATTATGCGTAAGGAACAGTATCTGTTCATATTTCAACAAAATTTGCAAGATCTAGTCGACAAAATGAGAGTTTCTGCTGAAAAATCACCCAAAACACACTGCTCATATTCGCAAAGACTGGATACAAAAGGAAANCTGTTAAGAAAAAACCTTTTCTATATTTTTTGCGATGTTGCTTTGACCATGGCGTGAACCCAGGCTTTGCGGAGTGGAAGCGCGCACTGCTTACCACTACACCACAGCGGCCAAGAGGAAATGCCGAACAGATAAATTTAGCTTCCCATCTTGCAAACGAAAGATGGTATGGTATATGTATTCATGACTTTAACGTCAACCTAGCGACAGATGAAGCAGAACCACAGATCATATTCCTAAAAGAAAACTAAATTTAGGAATATATCGACTGCTGAGTGGAAGATTGACCTATCTCAGCAGCCAGTTCGAAAACACCCTATCTCAAAAAACTTTTCAGGAACGCCGTATTTCAAAATTTGGTTGAAGAAAGTCCTATTTCAGAATTCGTTTCAAAAACACCCTATCTCAGCTGCCGATTCAAAAACGCCCTATGTCTGCACATTTTCAATACATTTTGAAGTGAGATAGAGCGTTTTGTAACCGAATTCTGAGACGGCGTTTTTGAATAAAAATCTGAAATAAGGCGTTCTTGAAAAGTTTTTTGAGATGGAGCGTTTTCGAACTGGCTGCCGAGATAGGTCGATCTTCCACTCAGAAAAACTCAAAAAACTTTTAAAGAACGCCCTATTTCAGAATTTTATTGAAAAACAACCTATATCAGAATGCGGTTCAAAACCGCCCTATCTCACTTCAAAATGTATTGAAAATGTGCTGATATAGGGGGTTTTTGAATCGGCTGCTGAGATAGGGTATTTTTGAAACGAATTCCGAAATAGGGCGTTTGAAAAGTTTTTTGAGATAGAGCGTTTTCGAGCTGGCGTGTTTTTGTAAGCAAATGATAAAAAGTCCCCTTTTTAAATTGGGACATAGGTTCTCTCTTATAGTTTTGTTTTCCATTTAAAATTTTCTTTTAATTACGCGGGTTTACAGCAAAAATGTTCAATGCATGCCACTATCCAATTTCTATGTAGGATTTCTCGGTGATTCCGCAAATCGAGTTAATTTTTTTTTCTATGCATACATTTCGTATTGCTGCGCTCCCATTACAATACGAAAAAACTTGTTTGTAGAAAAAAACTATAACCGAAATGAGTTTGAATCACTTGAATGTGTTTCATTCGTTCAATGGCATTCTTCCATTTGAAGGTAGAAAATTTAAAACAAAATGTATATTCATAACTTATGAAATTCCAACCGCTGGGTGTTTTGTATCAAATCTACTGTACTCTATTTGGCTAGAAGTTTGAATGAATTCATGCAGCTCTATATTACGAACCAATTTAACAATTTACGGCAAATGAAAGCTAATAAAATTCTCCATAAACCATATATACATCACTTTGCGATAGGACTGGTAGTTTCTGACAAATTAATTAATCATTCCAGTTTTTTCTTATTTTTTAATGAAAAAATTAAAAAAAAATTACTTTAACAGAAGAAAAGTTAAAAAAATAACAGGCTCTGTGCCAAATTTTTGTATTTGTGATGAAGCCTGTTCTGTTACGATGAAATCAAGTTACTAATGAAGAAAATCGCCGATAAATAAAGAAATAATGAGTGGTCAAATGAAAATACGCAAAGACTTTTGAAGTGAAACTTCTTAGGCGGCGGTATCGGAAAAATGGAGAGTGAAATTTTTAAAACTGAAAACGTTACATGAGTGAGAAGGAAGATATATGTAGGTAGTATAGGGAAGGGGAAAAAAGAAATAAAGCGACGCATGACGGGTACGAGTACCTACATATGTATATATGAACGTATGTGTGAATGCACGTATGTATGTATACATATATATATCACGATTGAGAGAAATAGAGATTGCGCCATTCGTGGTACCGCTAATCCGCTCTTTGTGATTTTGACAGAATGAGCTAAGTGCGTGACGTCATCTTGGTGCAATTGTTGAATGTGAGCATACAAAAAAACCAAATAACAATTTTAATATTTGTGCGTTAATATTTCTGCGTGGTTTTAAACAAGTATTGAGACATTAAAAAGCAAAATGAAGCGTGTAGTGGCAAAGTGTAATAGTGAAAACAAAAGGAAAGCGTGCTATATAAGTTTTTTTTTCGTTTCCTACGGACGCAAACCTGGCGAAAAAGTGGAAGCAGTTCTGCCGGCGAGGACATTCATTAAACACCAAATCGAGCTTTGTGCTATGTGTGTGAGCTATGAGCTTCTACATGGAACTATGTTGGCCTTTCCTTGGTGAATTGTGTAGGTATATTTCCATGGTGAATGTAGACAGTTGCTGGTTTAGTTTTCTGGCAATGTCATACATACAAAAGCAGTTTCTACAGTAAATAGATACATGAACTTCACTACCCACTTATAATATATAAGCCACACTCATGCATCCTCTCGGAAATGGTGCAAAAGTCATGAAATAAAAGCTGTGGAGTCAACAGCTGTGGAGTTTATGGTGGTTGGCTACCGTCCACAAATATAAATATGCACTCTGCATGGCTTTTTAAAATGGCAAGTCCAAAAATTCACTTTGCTGCACACCTTCCTTTTGGTCTACATGAAATTGCAAACACTGTTAATACATCCATTTTTTCATGTGCTAGAAATCGTACTTATTTATCTAAAGGGCTACATGTCCAAAATTATTGCTACGTGTTCCTAATTAATCAATCTTTGTATATTTATTGATTCCTGCAAAATTGGGCCATGTAATATTAAAATTAACACATGTTTCTGCATTGTTTACATATTTTTATATGCGTTTTGGCCACGATTGAGAGAATACAAAGGTTGCGCCGATCTCGGACCGCTATTCCTCTCTTAACGAATTTAACAGAATCGTTGTTTGCATGACGTCACACTGGTGCAACTTGTTTACGTTTTCCTTGCAACATTTTTGCTTCTTCTTCCATTCTTGCTCACGTTTTGGCATTTCTCTCTCGCAATTGCACCAGTGTGACGTCACACAAAAGTTATTCTCAAAAATCCTCTCTGATCGGCGCAATCTTGTATTCTATCATTCTTGCGTTTTGGCATTTCTCTCTCGCAATTGCACCAAGATGACGTCATGCAAAAATTACGCTCAAAAATCCTCTCTCATTGGCGCAATCTTGTATTCTATCATTCTTGTATATATATGTATACATATATAAGTATGTATGAACGAACTCATTGCGCATTTCAGCTCTGCCACTACCAAGCAATATATGTATAAATGATGCAAGCGTGCTTCACGTGACTACATCCATTCGTACATATGTAGGGCTGCCAGACGTCCCGGTTTTCCCGGACATGTCCTGGTTTTAGACTATTTTTCCCGGTCCAACCTTAAAATGACCCGTGTTTCGTTTTAGTGTCCCGGTTTTTGATTTGATTGCACAAATTTGAATAAAAGTTCAAAAATCGCTACACTAAGAGAAAAAAACGCGTTGTAATATTGAGAAAAATGGTATGAATTCACTGAATATGAATATTTTCTATTTGATTATCGTTTAAAAGTGTTCGTGTTAAAAAATAATAGAACTTTCTAACCGAGATTTGACGAAAAAGTTACCAAATGTAAGGAAAAATAACCAATTTTTTTCTTAGATTAACAACTCAGGTCATCACAAATTCTTTTATATAGTACGTATAGACAAATTTTACAAACCAAAGAAAATCAATTTTTATTTGCATTTTTGAAAAGTAAATCCTTTTAAGGCTGAAAATAAATGAAATACATTCATATATAAGTATATATATATAAATACATATTTTAGAAAATACGGCTTCCCGTATTAGGTGCATATGTATGTTAATATCTTCGTAAACATTACCAGACTCTAAATGACGTTTTTAAATAAGTACATACATAGGTACACAGTTTCCTACTTCTTTGTAAGAAACAATGAAATCCCTAATCAGCGTGAACAACCACATTGTAAATATTTTATAATTAAGATTAAGCAATTAAAAATTGGACTGTATTGAACAATATCGTCGCTCAGCGCGAAGTACCTCGCATACGCCAAACGGAGTACCGCGTATACTATGGAAAATAAATTTTACAAAAGCGCGAAAAACCGATTTTTTCAAAATTGTGGAATGGTATTTCGTTTGAACCTACTTTCTATAGGATTATTATTATTAATGTTAACTTAAATTAATAAAGTAAGCAGTAATGAAAAAATAATTACCAACTCTCCTTTTTATGGTACATACATGACTTGGTATTGGATTCCGCATATACGAGGTATTTATATATTTACTATCTGAGTATGTATTCATTTGAAGTGGTCTTTAGCCGACCATGTATATTATGTATTCTGTATATTATAAAACAAATACATACATATGTAAGTAATATTAATAAATGATTCCAAATATTCTCACTTGGTTTCACTGCTGGGGCTGCCCCTGCTGCTGCTACTCTCCTCAACCTCGACAGGTGTAGCTGGCCTATGTCTTATAACGAACCTAATTTAAAAGTTTTTTGGGAATACATATTATGCAAAATAAAACCAAAATTGTGTATTTTTTCTCACTTATCCATAGAATTCAGCCCGTATAAATTAACTTGAAACACCAATTTTGCGCGGAATTCTAATAATTTTTCGCGGCTTCTTAATGACTCGTATTATTCAAATGTCATTTCAGGTACGTATTATGGAGGTGTGTGCAAAGAACATAAAAATGGTGTAACTGCGGGGCCGTTTCAAAAACTTGGCGATTAATTCACCGCGATTTATTAAAGACACGAACCGATAATAGTTGCACCCTCGAACTTTTACATGTTCTTTTGCATATGTAAGCACATGATTATTATCGGAATAAGTCGAATCTTGAGTTGCCATTTTAGTAGTAATAACTTTAGTTAAATAACCATATTGAGCAGAATAAATGTATTTAGAAACTACAGTAAATGTTAAAAATAACCAAAATGCGAAAGATCTTCACAACTTCGCAAGAAGGTAGGTAAGGTAGTGTTACAGGAGCAGTTGAAATTTTCGCCCGATGTTTCTTAAAGAAAGCCATAAACGTAGCGACCGTTGGTTCAACTTGGTGTTATTTTGCTCTAGATTGCACCGTTTGTGGGCCTGTTGAATGAATTTATCTCTTGGTTGTATGAAAGATAAAAAAATTTGGATTTTCTGGCAAGTTGTACAACTTATCGCTCCATTAATGACCATGGTGTACAAACTCATTTAATTTGCGTTTATTTTGTACACTAAATAACCGAAAATGGATAACTCAGCCGAAATAGGTACGTGCTTTCGTTGAATTTTATAAATGTAAGCCGAAACTATGAAATTGTAAAAATGAGATTTTACAATGAGACTGCTTCGAAAATTGCAATGTTTGTGGGCAAAACGTCCAACTTGATTGCGGATTGGTTTGAACCAACGTTTTCGGCTTGCGTTACGTCAAAAGGATGTGTTTGTTATAATTCCTTCTGTCATTTACTACCATTATGCGTAGGCCAATTCATGAAATCATTTCATGCGTTTGATTAGAAACTGAATGAATGAACACTATTTCCTGATTTCATTTAACGCGAAATAGAGTTTATGCACTTAGTTTTTACTCAGATCGATGAAATGATTTCGTGAATTGGACTACGCATACATGTGATACTTATGCTTTTNTCATGCGTTTGATTAGAAACTGAATGAATGAACACTATTTCCTGATTTCATTTAACGCGAAATAGAGTTTATGCACTTAGTTTTTACTCAGATCGATGAAATGATTTCGTGAATTGGACTACGCATACATGTGATACTAATGCTTTTAATTTATAAGGTAATTTTATGTTTTTATACTCTTGCTACTACATGAATATATGAATTCGTGATAAGAATATATGAACTCGCCTTGGAAGATAGAAAGCGAGTAAGAGTAAATGCCGAACAAAGGAAATTGTCGTCTTTCAACTTAAATAAAAGCATTTTGCAAACAAAAGTGCGTACGTTACTTAGTGCCTTGGTAATGGCGAATTCGTAAGGATCTATTGATTGCATTATAAACATTTTCATTCNAAATAAAAGCATTTTGCAAACAAAAGTGCGTACGTTACTTAGTGCCTTGGTAATGGCGAATTCGTAAGGATCTATTGATTGCATTATACAATTTTTCATTGATTTGTTAAAAATACAATTAGAGTGACGAGCAAAACTGTAACATGGAGTAACACTTTTTATTTCAGCTATCGCTATATTTCCAAGTTCTAACTACTTTCACCCTTTTGTTGTATATTCTTGTTGGTACATCCCTACTCCCTCTCTCATAACGATTTGAAGTCAATACAACAACAATAAAAAACCCAGCAGACAAAAATGTAAATTAAGGCAGATGTTACAGTTTTGCACTAACTCTCAGTTTTGCATTTGACAGTTATCTCTTACTTAGTTGGAAGTCAGATGACTTTTTTCTCTATTCTAATATATTGAAGAAGTGATCACCAGTAAATATTATAGTTAATCAGGAACCATAAATGTAAATAATAGATTTACTGCGGAAAGGCGGGACCGCACGAAAAGTGGCAAAAAATTGTGGAATTTACTACTTGAAAATGGCAAGACTGAGAAAAAATATAGCCTAAAGTGTTCTCAAGGACAAAGGAAGTCTGTCAAAAAATATTACGGTACGATATCTTGTGAACTTAGCAACAAGTAGCGATGCAGCCTCTATTACAGAAGCGCTTGAGGTATTCAAATTGAATGCAAATCAGTAGACAGCGAGGCGAAGAATTGTCAAATTGAGCGCTAAGGCATAATAAAAGAAGAAAAAACCATTTTGGTCAAAATACTTGTGCGAGAGTGGCAGCATTTTGCTACATCGCACGAAAGCCGAACCGTTGCCTCTTGGGATATGTTAGGCCGTTCAGAATCAAAAAAAAAACATATTTTTAAATTTAAATTGAAGGTTATTTGGTCTGACAAGACTAAATTAATCGCTTTCAATCAGATGGCCGGGCATGGTATTGGGTCAAAGACCCAAATTAAGCCCATGCGCAGCATGTAAGGCAAACTGTGAATAACAGTGGTCGGTCAATAATAGTTTGGGGTTGTATTTCAAAAATTTTCTTGGTCTGTTAGTACACATTATGCGTAAGGAACAGTATCTGTTCATATTCCAACAAAATTTGCAAGATGTAGTCGAAAAATTAGAGTTTCTGCTGAAAAATCACCCAAAACATACTGCATATGTTCGCAAAGACTGGATGCAAAATCAAAAATTTTCTATTTTGAAATGACCTTCTCAATCCGCGGATATGAATCTCATTGAGAATTTCCGAAAACAACTAAAAGCACAGCTTACTAAGTATCTAAGTCCGCAAAATCGAGTACATGAGCCGTGAAAGCAAACTAAGGATATACCTCCAGAATTTTTACAGAGATACAAATAAGTTAGGCCAAATCGCATCCAGGTACTGAAACAAGCAAAAGGGTACTGAACATTCCCAACAAGCAAAATAAACTTAAAGAAGGTTTTTTTAAGTTTTCAATAATAAACATTAAGCTTACAAAACGTTGNTTAGGCCAAATCGCATCCAGGTACTGAAACAAGCAAAAGGGTACTGAACATTCCCAACAAGCAAAATAAACTTAAAGAAGGTTTTTTTAAGTTTTCAATAATAAACATTAAGCTTACAAAACGTTGATT
>NW_016160379.1:0-233 GCF_001687245.7 Rhagoletis zephyria
AATAAATTAGCTTTAATATTTACTGATTTATCGAAGATTCCGTATTTCTGTAAATTACCCTTATGTGGACTGTGGGCGTGGTTATTATCATTTGTTATGCCGTGTCAAGCCCAACAACTGTGCCAAGTTTGGGTGAAATCGGTGCAGCGGTCGCCAAGATATACACATGTAACCATAAGTGGGCGTGGCTACGCCCATTTTCCAAAAATTTATAACATTCTTATTTTTCGTCT
>NW_016160379.1:243-10050 GCF_001687245.7 Rhagoletis zephyria
AAAATGTCTCTGTGCCAATAATTTAGTGTGGCACTGTACATATTTGCATACATATCGATACCGGCGCTGAAGATCGACCTATCTCGACAGCCAGTTCGAAAACGCCTTATCTCAGAAAACTTTTCAAGAAAGCCTTATCTCAAAATATGATTGAAGAACGCCCTATCTCAGCTGCCGATTCTAAAACGCCCTATCTCAGCACATTTTCGCGTTTTTGAAACGAATTCTTAGATAGGGCGTTCTTCAACCAAATTGTGAGACAAGGTGTTTCAATAAAATTCTGAAATAGGGCGTTCTTCAATTCAATTATGAAGTAGGGCGTTCTTGAACAGTTTTCTGAGATAGGGCGTGTTCGAACTGACTGCCGAGATAGGTTGATCTTCCACTCAGTTGCCGATATATAGAAATTTATAAGTTGGTGTAATTTTTATTTAAATTTTTATTTATTTTTTAAATTATTTAAAAGTATTAACATTGAAGTATCGTTTTATGAAAATTTTTATGCTCCCATGAAATTGTAAATTGTTTTGTTGTTCTGGGAACATGTTTTAGTCCAGGAGCTAGCGACAGTAAAAATGTGCCTATTTTCTGGTCAAAGACAACATATCAGGGACTTAAATTTACTGCCGTAGATTAACAAACAACAACACTTACATCGCACCGTGGGATCTTTTGTGTCAGGAGGGTTCACATTGTATAATAAAAAATTTAAAAATAACCTTATTTTATCGTCGTTGGGCTTTTGTGTGGTTATCAATTAACACTGGACGATGTCAAAAATTGATCCCTTACACTTATTTAGCGGGACAATGTACCGCTTACATGCGCGCAAAAATGTCGAATTTTTTGCGAAAATCGACCTATTACATAAATATTTTAGTTAATTTCATAATCTAAAAAAGTGACTTTAGATAAATGCAATAGTTTTTAACATATCCTGGGGAGTCCTTTTGAGGACTCTCCAATTGGACGATATTGCTTTGCATTCAGCTTGAACGAAAAAAGTCACTCCCTGGCACACTTTGCTGTAATCCGGTTCCTTCATGTACAAGGTATTTACACAATTGAAGAGAATTTTTTTTTAGAAAAAAACTGGAGATCCACTTAAGTTTTTCGATATAACTTTGGTACATGTTACTCGATCGGTACGTAATAATTTCCAAATTGAAGGCCTACGTTTTACACAGCTTATTCTTGACTAAGTCAAGAAAATTGACTTAACTAAGTTAAGTTGGAGAAACCAGCCCTTACTGTTACTGATTTGTGATAATAATATGATGAAAATCGTTCAGATTATAAAAAATTATAAAAAAAAAATATATATTGAATATTTTTTGAAATTTTCCTATATTTGCAATTTTTATATTGTATGCATAAACATAAGTAANTCTCTTACTGTTACTGATTTATGATAATAATATGATGAAAATCGTTCAGATTATAAAAAATTATAAAAAAAAAATATATATTGAATATTTTTTGTAATTTTCCTATATTTGCAATTTTTATATTGTATGCATAAACATAAGTAAACTAATTAGTGTTATTAGAAGTTGTGTCTGTTCAGTGTTTCCATACTCATTTGCATAAACAAAATTTTCCACGATGATGGAAAATAATGGCTTTTCTATTAGAGCTACCAAAATTTTTCTAAATTTGCAAAAATTCGCAAACTATAGCTAATATTAAAATAAGATTAGAATATTTGGAACCAGCGGTCTAAATGCTCGCTAGCAATATTAATGCCGTTCTTTGCATCTTTTGACTATAGGCCAGTACAATTATCAGAAGAACAATTAAAATTTTATTGAAAACAGATAAATTTGAGATTAACGATCAGCTAAAGGGTTGCGAGAAATGATATTTGACTTTATCTTTGGCGTTAAGGAGTCATTATCTAATAAAATGCACCACACCTTTTCGCTGAACCAGGAATTTTTAACAAGAATTGGTCCTATTCGACTATGTGCTGTGGATCACTTGGCGGTCGATGCGCGGGCTCTTACAATTAAAATAAAAGACTAATATTTTGCAGGCTTGTTGTTGACTTCATGATACAATATATTTTCACTATTATCCAGACATTTGAGAAAAATTAGATTTTCGACCCGCCCTAATGGGTATCAATCGAAATGGTTCTGAAAATAATTTATTTCTTAACTGTATTTAGGAGAGTTGTCATGTGCTTGAAAAAGTAAATTAAACTTAATTCATCATTTGATTGAAATATGTATAACAATGCCAGGCGGAAGATTTTAGTTTGAAAATACTTTTAAAGGGATTGCCACCTGTTTGAAAAGTCGAATTTATTTTACTTATACGCAAGATACATAAATGAAATATCGAAATATCAGTGTCAAACGAAACAGTTTTAAGAAAAATTTAGGCTGATAATATTTTTAATTAGGGTTGCCATCTATTTTTTAGAAGGTCATCAAATCTGCACTGTTATTTCGAATTTAAAAAATGAGAAGTCAAATTAAACAACTGTGATTCTACATAGATGTGCACAGGTTTTATTTTTTGAAGTTGGAACCTTTTTAGCGGTACAGGGCGATTTGATATTTGATGAAAGGAAACCCACACCATGCGAGACCTCTCATCACTGAGAAATGATTTAGATTAATCATTAGGAATATATTTAGAGGTTTTTGAAAAAGGTTTTACCTGTTTAAAAAATTTAATTAAATTTTGGCATGTTGACGCCATGCGGGTCCACTAGTTTCAGTTATTTCCACAGCATGGCATCACTAAAGGACTAAAAAAACATATCTAGAGGAGCGGCGATCGAAGATAACTAACAAAGCATCGAATCCAAACGCGAATGTTTTAACTACGAAGATTGCGTAGAATTTAATGGAATTCTCCCTAGCATGGGAAAAAAACACGCAAACTTGGTAGAATAGATGGAGCAGCGCAACAAATGGCCGGACGACATCTCGCTGCATCCCTATTTCACAAATTTTTTAACTAGGCACGGGTGCTTCAAATTCATCGATTCAAACACGAACCGGACCCCACATGCGGCTTCTGTGGAGGAGCAGCAATAGAAGACAACCACCATGTCTACTTTGAGTGTATGCGATTGGCTGTAACANAAAATTTTTTAACTAGGCACGGGTGCTTCAAATTCATCGATTCAAACACGAACCGGACCCCACATGCGGCTTCTGTGGAGGAGCAGCATTAGAAGACAACCACCATGTCTACTTTGAGTGTATGCGATTGGCTGTAACAGAATCAAGCATAGCAATATATCTGGCGAGAACTCCATGACGAAGTCACTCGTGGAGGCTATGCTGCAAAGCAGCAAAAAATGGACAACAGCATTTGATGCAATAGCAGAGGCGATGAAGAAGCTAAGGACGCCCGAAAGGCTACGGCATAGCAGCGGCCTTTTCCCCTCACGTGGTGGTGCTTGAAGGTAGTCCCGTGGGGTGAGGAGTTTTACAAAACAACATGCTTTTCATGGTCATTGAAAAAAAAACTGTTAAGGTATAAACGGAACCAATTTGCTGAACAAATTTCGTCGGCCGGAGCAATCCCGTCGGGTGTACATATTTGCTGCAACATTTCGTCAAAATGAGAAATCAAAAATTATAAAGATGAATAAAAACATGATTCATCGCATTTCCCCATTCTTTTTATTGTTATTAATTATCTCCTAGAACATTAGAGAAACAAAACTATTTTATCACTGATATTTGATTTTGTCGACCGCCAGCAGCGGTAAAATTAAAAATAAATCTGTTATAGCCGAATTTCGTCAGTCGAACTCCATCGTGGCTTTGGTTGTGGGCTATCTCATGTTCATGTGCTTTACTTTTGACACCTAATTTTCTTCCGACAAAGTTCGCTTAGCGATTTGATTCTGTTTATAATTTTACACTGTATGATCGTAGCATTAAAAATCCTGGTATTTTATTGATTTGCAGTATAATTCCATACAAAATACATGGCGGTACAATTATACCACCCATCGGCGTACTATTTCAGGGTACTATTTTATATATATATAAGGAAAATTTGAAAGTTAGGGGGAGAGCTCGAGCACTACCCTGCCCCTACCTGGTTACGCCCATGATACCACCTCTTTGTTGATTAAGGTGGCAAGAGGTGCTTTGTACATGAGGGTAAGGTAAAAGAAATTTCTAATTTTTATTACGGTTTAACAATCTATAATGTCATTCCAAACCAACATGCCCTGCGTAGTTATACATTTGACAAATATAGTCAATAAATGTAGGTATATATGTAGGCACATAAGTATGAATAAGTACGAAGACCTTTTTTATTTTGCAACTTTGTTACACATTTCATTCGAACATGCTCGTATTAAAAATTTTTATGAAATATTTCAGTTTTTATAGCTTCTTTAATTTTCTCACATTTTAATACAATATTAACACATTGAGTGTCAAAGCGATACATTATTACTTTTTTGTGTATTAAGTGCTCTGCCTGTTAGTACGCAGTGCCTACGGCGTTCACTATTTTCCAGCAGGTGGGAAATTTATTAAGAAAAAACCAGTATGAACCAAAAATNCCGGCCGGAGCAATCCCGTCGGGTGTACATATTTGCTGCAACATTTCGTCAAAATAAGAAATCAAAAATTATAAAGATGAATAAAAAGATGATTCATCGCATTTTCCCATTATTTTTATTGTTATTAATTATCTCCTAGAACATTAGAGAAACAAAACTATTTTATCACTGATATTTGATTTTGTCGACCGCCAGCAGCGGTAAAATTAAAAATAAATCTGTTATAGCCGAATTTCGTCAGTCGAACTCCATCGTGGCTTTGGTTGTGGGCTATCTCATGTTCATGTGCTTTACTTTTGACACCTAATTTTCTTCCGACAAAGTTCGCTTAGCGATTTGATTCTGTTTATAATTTTACACTGTATGATCGTAGCATTAAAAATCCTGGTATTTTATTGATTTGCAGTATAATTCCATACAAAATACATGGCGGTACAATTATACCACCCATCGGCGTACTATTTCAGGGTACTATTTTATATATATATAAGGAAAATTTGAAAGTTAGGGGGAGAGCTCGAGCACTACCCTGCCCCTACCTGGTTACGCCCATGATACCACCTCTTTGTTGATTAAGGTGGCAAGAGGTGCTTTGTACATGAGGGTAAGGTAAAAGAAATTTCTAATTTTTATTACGGTTTAACAATCTATAATGTCATTCCAAACCAACATGCCCTGCGTAGTTATACATTTGACAAATATAGTCAATAAATGTAGGTATATATGTAGGCACATAAGTATGAATAAGTACGAAGACCTTTTTTATTTTGCAACTTTGTTACACATTTCATTCGAACATGCTCGTATTAAAAATTTTTATGAAATATTTCAGTTTTTATAGCTTCTTTAATTTTCTCACATTTTAATACAATATTAACACATTGAGTGTCAAAGCGATACTTTATTACTTTTTTGTGTATTAAGTGCTCTGCCTGTTAGTACGCAGTGCCTACGGCGTTCACTATCTTCCAGCAGGTGGGAAATTTATTAAGAAAAAACCAGTATGAACCAAAAATATTTTTTAAATTGTGTTCAACACTCGCTGGTTTTGCAAAATATGTAGTACTTTTATTTAACCTGATTCACAATTATGTTTAAATTACCTTTTTTTGCTTGTATCACATCGGCGCGCCGTATATTACATTTATAAGTGGATACTTTTCTTTTTTTGAGGATACTGCCAATAAATTGTGTGTTCTGAACAAAAATGCATTATCGAATGAAACAGGTTTATTAAGCAAAAACTCATCCCAATTAGTTGTAACAGCAAATATATATCCATGTATATGTACAAACGCAACTATGTATATTGGTGTGTATATTACTCGCACAATCGATATTAAATTCGGATGTATTTACATGTAAGTATGTGTGTATGCATTTTTTGCCCCGCTCTGATTATACGCTTTTTACATATCATGCCACACACTGTGAAACCTAGAGAAAAATCTGCTCGCTCAACGAAATTTTTATTCAACAATACACAACGGAAAAGCTGCAAAAACCATGTCAAAAAAATTTAAAACAGTTGAAGGGCGGAAAATGAGTGAAAAACGATTTTTAGTGCGAGGCATGCAATGAATTATTGGCGTGACCCTAAAAGTAGGCAATAGCAATGATAAATGCAGGCAAGCAAGTGCACAATGAATGCAAAATGCAAAAGCCAGCAAAATACAAATGTATGTTTATGTGCGCACATATGCCGACAAAAATCCATATTAACATATGCACATACATATCTACCCTGCACGAGATTTCTCTAGTCCAAAAATAGTTCCTTTTTCCACAACACTAGCTCCCGCTCAATTTCTGAACAACGGCTTCAACTGTTTACTTTTTAATGGAGGTGTCGTTGAGGGTGGACAGTTGCCCCATAAAGGGCCATTCCCATACAACTTTCCTCGCTTTGCTTGACAGTTCAAACTTTGACAACAACGCGTGAAACGCAGAAGGTATGCTACAATAAACGCTTTGACAGCTTTTGCGTTCTCCTTTTCCTCCATATACTTTCTCTGTAAAATAGATAACAATATATTAATATGCATTAATAATAGCAATAAAATTTCCTATTTACCCTATTTTTGTCATTAAATGCAAATGCAAGCGCACGAGAAAAGATACATAGAGACAGCTGATTGCCAAAGCGGGCAAAAGTTGAGAGTTGCCCAAGATTTTGCTTCGCTTTGCTTTGCTTTGCTTCAAACGTTTGTTATGTGAGCATACTCATGCATATGCCTACATCGATCTTATATGTCAAAGCAAGGAACTATCAAGCAAAGCGAAGAAAGTTGTATGTGAATCAGCCTCAAGCATTTCAATTTAGACAGTTCAAAGATAAACTAAACGAAAAATCTCGTTCGTTGGAGATTGTTGTAGCCGAGCCGAGCCCTTGAGCCGATGCTGCTTAAACAATAACAACGCAATAATTTGATCGTGTCATTGATGCTTGCATAGACGAACGAACCGTGCTTAGAATTTTTTACACTTCGACTGTCCGAAGAAATCGGTATTTTTTAAGTATCCAATGTCCCTTATCGCATAACAAAGCAGCCAGTCCATGTCTTGTTCTGGTAGAGACTATCTCTGAACTAGTAACTTTATTTCATGGGAACACTTGCGCACTGCAGGGTTAACATACATAAATGCAACACTGAAAGGCTGCATTTCCCAAACACTCAAGCACGCACTAATACAAGCATTTGAATGCATATGTATGTACGTCGTAATGCGAGCCACAAAGCTTTAGCCGGAAAGTACTATAATGGGAGGAGTAAAATATAAATAAGGACAAACAATTCCAAATAAAAGGAAACGAAAGCAACAAAGCAAACAAACATGGTAGCATAAATGTAACAATAACCTAAAAATGCAGCTTCAAATACAAGCTTACTCATATGCATGTATGCATATGCAATACATACACGCAGATACATATGCATTTGTGCATACTAGAGTGTTCGACTATTCGCCTTTCTTTCAAAACCGGTTTTCGAGTTATTCGAAAAATTGCCACTTAAACAAGTAATTTTTAAGCAAAAAACAAAACAGACTTCAATTTTCTTAAAAAATTTATGAGTACCGTTGATTTGTGAATGATTTAAACCAAATTACTATTAGAACAACCTCGGAGACACTACATTTCCGATAGA
This sequence comes from Rhagoletis zephyria, assembly GCF_001687245.7. Taxonomy (NCBI): domain Eukaryota; kingdom Metazoa; phylum Arthropoda; class Insecta; order Diptera; family Tephritidae; genus Rhagoletis; species Rhagoletis zephyria. The sequence goes on from NW_016160379.1 coordinate 7,939, forward strand.
AAAAGAATTATCGAAATCGGTCGACGTGTTACAAAGTTATGCGATAGCATACATAAAAAAATATTCCGACGAATTGATAACACCGTGCGACAGTAAATTTTACACACAAAAGAATGAAAATGTTCGTCGAACTATCTGTAAATTATAGTTAAACTGCGTACTAAGTTTTTATCTCTGACGTCAGGATTTTCTTAAAATGACTTTGAAATTGAAAAATATGATTATTTTCAAAAATTCGGTGCAATTTGGGATAACTATAAGTGTGTCGTATAAAAGAAAAAATTCTGTAGAATTATAATAGGATAAATTTGTTGGTGCATAACGACGGATGGGTATGGAAAATGTCCTTTACAAAATTTGTGCTTAAATATCCTTGAAAATTTGTAATTTTTTTTAAATTATTGTTTGAGGACTAATATACCATGACCTCATCTTTGAATTTCTTCNGTAAAAGAAAAAATTCTGTAGAATTATAATAGGATCAATTTGTTGCTGCATAACGACGGATGGGTATGGAAAATGTCCTTTACAAAATTTGTGCTTAAATATCCTTGAAAATTTGTAATTTTTTTTTAATTATTGTTTGAGGACTAATATACCATGACCTCATCTTTGAATTTCTTCCTGCAAGTTTTATTAACTTAAAAAGTAATTTTTAGCAAAAACAAACCGACTTAAAAAAAATATACATATATATATATTTCATGATCCAATGATCGGATCTAAACCAGATTACTATAGGACCACCTCTGAGGCACCAAAGTTATGCGGTAACATACATAAAAAAAATGAAAAAAAATATTCCGACGAACTGATAACCTCCTCCTTTTTTGGAAGTCGGTTAAAAATATAAAATTTATTAAAAGCGCATTTTCAATTCCTATTCGACCTTGTAAACTAAAAAAACTTTATTGTTTTTAAATTCTACAGAATTTTCTCTCTCATTTGGTACCTTTGAAAAAAATCCTACGTCAAGTGAAAAAGTACAAACGCAGTTTTATTAAATAGTTTCGTTAACATATAGATTCGTTCGTATAATTTGAAATTTTTTTGTTTTTGTCGCACGGTGTAACCATCTCCTTTTTTGAAGTCGGTTAAAAAAGGTTCCGATTTTGAAATTAAGAAAAACCCGGACAAACCGGTATTATTTTACATGGCTTTCACACATTGAATATGCTTATGTGAGTATGAAGTCATGACCAAAAATAAAAAAATAAATAAATATTAAAACTAAAGATAGATTTTATTTATAAAAGAGCAAAGCAAAATGAGTTCAAATTTTGTTTAGATCAAAAGTAAAACTAATAAAAATCAATGAAAAATTCTCGTTTGGTCTTATTTTAGCGTTTTTTTTACAAATTTATTGAGCTTCAGGTGCGGCCGCTATGGTGGTTAGGAGTGCACGGTACCATTCCGCAGGGCCCGGGTTCAAGCCCGGTTACCGACCAACATCAAGAAATAATAATTAAAAAAATAAATCATTTTTTTTTTCTAATAGCGGTTGCCCCTTAGACCGCAATGGCAAACCTACGGGTGTAATTCTGTTATGAAGATCAGCTTCTCATAAAAATACAATCGCCGTTCGGAGTCGGCGTAAAACTGTAAGCGCCAATCTATTATTATTAATGAGCTTCAGGCCTTTTTTTATTAAAATTATTGTGGAAAAATAACAACACTTCACAAATGGTGAAGTTATAGCTGCTATTTCGGAGATCGCCACATCTCCTCATGAGACTTCTTTATCGCGCTCACTGGGAAATGAACCAGCGCCTTCGGATTACAACTGTTTTAATACCTCTTTTTTGCATTCTGACTTTTTTACTGTTTCTAGTAGCGCTTTGCCGCCGTAACCGGTGCCTACTGCCGCTCGGACGGTGCATGGTTCAATTTATGGTCCTAGCAACATAAAAAAAAATTATTCAAATGGCGGTTGCCCCTCGGCAGACAATGGCAAACCTCAGAGTGTACTTCTGCCGTAACAAAGCTTCTCTAGATGTGGAGTAAAAATGTAAATCACTCTCGAACACGCAGAAACATTTAAACAGTTCATTTTTGAATTAAATATGATGATGTACTGTTCATACCAAAATAACCTAGGATTTAATTTTTATC
>NW_016160379.1:10767-18745 GCF_001687245.7 Rhagoletis zephyria
TTTACCATATACATTTTCCCTAAAGAAGCTATGGCGGCGATTTTTTTTGAAAAGTTCTGTTCAGGAGATAATTATAGTTATTGCAGCTTTCAGAAAGTACCTTAATCTTAAGGACGGATTCCTCCCTTTACCTAAAGCCGATCCATAACAGGGTTACCAAATGAACATTTAGCTTGGTAGAAAAATTGAAACAAAAAAGGACACTCCAGGTAAGATTCAAAAGGAAGAAAAAGCGGCATTATACAGGAAGCACCATATAAATCCACATTTTAAATTTTAGAATTAGATATGCAATTTTATAGCCCATTTAATTTAAGTAGGATAAAGTACGAGTTTCAAGGCGCTAAAAATCGCGTTGCTTTTTAAAATTTTTTTTGGCTGAATAAACTTTCCAGTATAAAGGCATAGCTACATACAACTCATTGTTGCCGATGAAATGCAATGCTGCTTGTAGTGTGTAAGAGGTTCTTCGAAGATATTATTCAAAAAGGAAAAAAAAACTACAATGCAAACGTGACTACAAGACAAAGATAACATTATCAAAAATTACTAACAAAAAAAATTGGCTTTGTATTATGCCTAAAATATAAAATGCAAACAAGGAGCACTTTTCAGTCATAAAGGGGGACATTTAGTTTTTAGGCAAAAAGAAGGGCATGTCCTTCTAAAGGACGTCTGGTAACCCTACCCCAAAGTCGAAAAAATTTAACTTTTTTTCTCCTATCTTGTTGCAATATTTCTGTATTAGATGGAGCTATGTATATATATCCAGAATTTTCTGAGGAGTTGGGGGCAACTTTTCTCTTTCCAACAAAGAAACCAACAAATATTAGCACACTTACACCAACCCTGAAATCTCCAAATCTTAGAGACGTTTGTTCGATGGTCATAGCTTTCGTTGTAGCAAACAACAAACCTCTTATGTCCCGCTCCGCTTTTGCGCTTAGGACCGCCTCTCACCGCTTCTAATGACGCCATTTTGTGGTTGGTAAAAGAATAAGTTATTTAAATAGCCAGATGTGCTCGGAGTTTCAATGCAGACATGGAAAAAGCATCTTTATTTAACCCTAAATAATGTACGTATATGAAAGGTAAACCGATTCGACTTGCGCCTTTTCTATGATCTCTTTGATTTGAGGGCGCAAGTAGAATCGGTTTACCTTTCATATACTGTTTCATGATTTCCTTCCCTTGAATTTTACCATATGTTCATCGATTGTCTGGCATATTATTTCGGGATGGCTGTCCAATATTTACTAATGGTAAAATGCAACTGAGAAAATCGGCATTGACCAATGAAGCCCAGTTTCTAGTAGGCGGTGGACTGGCAAGCACAAAATAATATAAATAAATAATATAAAAAAAACTTTTTAATATACAACGCTTTTATAAATGGACTAAAAAGTAGAAAATAATACTTCTCAGTCCCATAGAATTTGTTTTGATAACTTTTGATTTTGAAATTTTAGCAAAAGTCATTATAAACAATCTATGAAATTGAAAATGAAAAACGTGGGCCGTTAGTCTCTTCATAGGACATGCTCGAACAAAAGCGATCAGTTCATTCCATATAAAGAGATCAAAAGTGGTATTAGTCGCATGCTCCTTTGCGATTGCTCCCGGAGTCATCCCGGATTAGTCCCATTTTTTGCAGGGTATTAATAGAAAGGTGCACACACAGATGTCATCTACCTCGCCCTATTCACTATGCTTTTTTATAGGAGCTTTTCAAAGCTTTGCTTTGGTGTCGGACACACAACATTGAAAGTTTCTGGATCCACAACATTGAAAGTTTCTGGAACACAACATTGCAAGTTGATAAAAGCGTTGTAAAATACGCCTTTAAGCCAAGAAGTACCTCGTCGGATTTATGAACGTAGTTTGGAATTTAGTAACTTCAGACTTACTAGTTTAAGTGGCTGTAACTCCGAGCGCACAGCAGAGCTAGTCGGCGGTTGTTCTGAGCAAATATTTATGTACGTCCTTGATTCAATTTCCGCTCAAGTTCTAGGTCTGAAGCGTTCTCTTCAAGAAAATCAATGTCGTTATCGTGCAATTTAAAAGCACGTTTATCGTCATCGCTATCATCGGTATTAACCAGTTGAGCGATTTCCTCCTCTGGGATGTAAAAGCGGCACGATTGAGGGAACTTCACGAATAACGAATTACTTAGTTAATTAAAAGTGATAAATCTATATCAAATAAATTAATTGGCAAAAATAAATCGATGATTCTCCGATAAGAACTTGTGCAAACAAATTTTTTCAATCAAAAGTCTGCTAGGAGAGAAAAAAAACGTTGCACAGATTTTTACCATTGACGACCAGCGGGACATATATGTACATTCATATGTAGGGCCTATATTAGTATTACATATATAGTTTTTGACCTCGAATCAGGTGTCATATCTTTGAATTTCCCCACGGATCAGTAACGGTTTTCAAAGGGTTGAAACTATTTAGGAAATGCCCTTAAGCTGTAAAAGGCCTTTGAAAAATTCTAAACTTTTATTTAGAGTCAAGATTTGTATAAAATTACCGTTTAAAAAATTCGATATTCGAAAAGTCAAGAATTAAAAAAAACCATCTATGTATCAAAAAAAAAGGTGGAAACCGGTTTGGAAAAACCGAGTCAATCACCCTAGTATATATGTACATATAAGTAACTTTGTATTCATTTCAAAAAATGCATTGCTAAACGAATGTCTTGCCGATGGAAATAAGCAACCATAACAAATACACACTTTAAAAAGTAGGTTGCTTCTTTATGGCCTTTTCAATTTTATAAATTATCATTATTTTTAAGTGGAAAAATAAAACTGAAAATTAATGATAATCTCTGCGCGAAAAAAAAATCATAAAATAATCATTATTTGTAATCCTAAAAATAAAAATCAAATAGTAATTATTTCCGTTTGAGCGAAAAAATAAAACTCAATAATAATTCATAAAATAATGATTAAATGCTGATTTAAATCATTTTACTCATAATGATTACCTTCCCTGCTTTTAAAATTTAAAATAGAATAGTTTAGTGAAAGTACCACATTTTACTGCTTTTGGATGGTTCGGAACTAGTTACTATCGGACTGGTTCGTTTTTGGCAAAAAAAAACTAGTACTGAACTAGAAATCTGGTTCGTGTTTTCCCTACAGGGAGAGTTACCAACGAATTAAATTTGAATAACTTTTTTTGTTCATTCACTCTCTGGGACAATGATCGATGGTTCGATGGGACAATGATTCGATGGTGAATCTGTATAGCATAGTTGGTGGTGAGTTCAAAATAGGTGTTTATCGTTGGTCCACATAAATCTAGTACAAATAAATTTATTTGGGATGAAATCTTTTAGCAGCCTAACCATTGTATTTGTGGGAATTCATCAAGAATTGTCCTTATTGTTGTACTTCGGTAGTAATTTGAGCTTAACCCCTGCATAACTCTATCCTGTTTTCTCCGAATGAAAGTTTTACGCATTGTAAGTTAGAAAATCACATCAGCTGGACTAATTATATAATTGGACATCCACGGTTCTTCTTCTCACTTTACAATGAAGATCAGGATTCTGCTTTTGTTACAATTGTTAACGAGCTGGTTTCTCCCGAGGCCGTCCTGCATGAAATCGCGATGCATGTTTCATTTGCCAATCTTTGTAAATTGTGGTGGGATGAGCCAATTTTTCATATTCTGATCGGAAAATGGTTTACGAAAACTGAAAGTACAATGTCGAAGAATTCAAACTATCTTCGAAGCAATCGAACCATAATATATACGCACCAAATATTCTCATTCAGCCTTATTGTGAATTTTTTTATCCGCCCGTAGTGAATATACCATGTCGTTCGATTGGACATCGACGCTCCAGCTCTGAAAGTATTCAACTCGGAAAACGCTGGTGATAGCAGGGGAAGAGGGAGGCCCCCACTGCGATGGAAAGATCAGCTGGAGAAGGACTTGGCTTCACTTGGTGTTTCCAATTGGCGTCAGTTGGCACAGAAGAGAAACGACTGGCGTGCTTTGATGTACTCGGCCAAAATCGCTTAGGTGGTTACAGCGCCAAAAAGAAGAATAAGAAGTGAATATACGGAAGGGAAAAGTGAAGAGAGAACCGGTTCGAGGAAAATAGAAATCAGATAAGGTTGATTTTGAATTTGAAATCAAAATTCCATTACATTTTTCAAATCCAATAATTGTAAAATTATGAATATCAATTATAATTTACAACGCATTCTACTTAACCTAATAATTGCATTTAGAGTTGGTACAGTTTTGAACCTGGCAAACCATCTCAATTGGAATATTACAACCAAAAATAAAGAAATAAACAAATTTAGTATATAAAATCTATGGAAAATCAATTTGTCCGGAATTCTCTATTCAGAAAATTTTTCCAATTTTCTAGGGCAGAAAAAAACAACAAAAAACAGCTGGCATAGGACAATCGATTCTAGAGCTATGCTTGTGGTATTAAGTAAGTACTTTATACATATGTATATATGAAGATTTAAATTTCCTCTTCAAAATTATTACTTCTGGATAAGAGTGCATTTAAATGCCTTTCATTCCCTGAACGCCTTGCAATATTTTACTCGACATATAGTAAAGTCACTAAAATTTTCAGCACGTGGCAACCCTATTGAAAAGTTGTCAATTTTTACCTCAGCGGTGAAGCTGTCCTTTCTTTCAGCTTTTTAAACTCCGTTTATTTAAACAAATAACTAAATTTGAACAACGTGACTTTTTTTCACATGTACATAACTTACCCGCTTCAAAATGAGATATAATTCATTAAATTTGATAAAATATTAAAGGAGATATCGTTTGGTAACAGAAAAATACATTTAAGAAAGAAGTATATAGATAATAAATTTGTGTGTTATTTTGTGATAAGCGTCGAAACATTTGGCATGGAATGCAAATCTGCATCTTTAAACTTACGCAAAATTTTTTGTTGTGCAATACAGCAATGACAGGTATGCTGACCGACAGGAAAAACACCCGGAAATTTTATCAAGGAATTAGGCGACTTAATGAATTTTTCAAAACTAGGGCGAACTCCTGTGAAAACAACCATGGGGACCTAGCGACCGATGTTCCGAACGTACATTTATAAATAAATATAAATAAATATCGTCGTTTAACGTGCAAAACCGCGTATCAACCAAATGCAAAACCGCGTATGTGAAGTTTTAGAAATTATTTTCTTGAGTGTAAAAACCACTAAAATTTCAAAATGGTTCTCTTTTTTATAAAGCAACCGCATTTCTGGCAAGTATATTTCAGGACGAATGGATAAGGATTGAGCGAAGAGCTTGTGTGGGCAAATCCAATTTCTGGCAGCTAATGTCAGTTACGCGGTTTTGCAGAAAGAAATGATATACACTTTTCCACACCACTGAATGGTAGCATCACTGAAAGTTGTTAAAAAGACGAACCCAAGCCCCCAGTCAGTACTGACGGAGTGGATTCTCTACGCCTTACTATGGCGAGGTAGGAATAGTAATAGAGCTGTCAAACTATCGACGATACTATCGATAGTATCGATAGTCTGGTCACATGAAATAACTATCGATAGTTTTAGTACTATCGCCACTATCGTTTCATTGATAGCGTATTCTTTTTCCTAGCGCTTTTGACATTTGCACGTATTGGCTCAAAGAGAACAAAACTTGGCAGCATTATTTCATGAACCAAAAAATAAAGATCACCCAAGACGGAGTGCGAGAAAAAATATTTTTTATTTTGCAGTTACGTCATTTTTTCGACGCCATGTTATCAAATATTATTTTTTTCTCAAATGCAATTACAAATACGCGGTTGCCGTGCTGGGTGATTTGTTTAGTTGGTTCATGGTATTATTTCTAAAAGCGCCATTTTTTATTTTAAGCGTGTAAATAGCAGAGGTTACATTGCCGTCTTAAGAGCGTGTCAGACGTGGCAATGCAGTATATTTCAAAGAACTGTCAAATTGAGAAAAAGCAGTTTCTTAAGCAGTGACACCTTGCATATAAAGTGTCTTTCGAAAGAAAGTTTTTTATTTCCAAAAGGCAAATTGCAGGGAAAATTTCTGAAATCGCTTTTTGACTGTTTACACGGCGAATGAATTTCTAGCAATATTTCTCAATACTATAATGCAACCGTGAGCCACTAAAATTTACAAATTTACAAAAGCAAGATAACGAAAATTAAATGGATTTAGAAAAACGTATGTAATGGGTCGCTACTATCGATAGTCACCCTTAAGACATCGGTGAACTTTACTATCGATAGTTTGACAGCTCTAAATAGTAATTAAGCGTCTTAAAAACAGCGCTGCTGGACCTGATGGCCTGCCAGCTGAGCTAATCAAGTATGGCGGCGAGCGGCTGATAAAGTGCATTAATCAGCTCTTATACTGATCTGCCCAATCGCTGCTGAGTACTTCTTAGCGGGCGCGTTTGCTCCTAGGTGCAGTACCTCTACCATGCGATTCCACAATGCTTCAATTATCTCAAGTGTCGGCCGCACCTGAGGTGTCTGTGGGGTCGAAGTTAGCTGTTGATGCACAGACCCAAACTGAGCAAGTGTGCCATAAACAAGCACGACCGGATGCACGACATCAGATTTTAGTACATTTTACGAAGGAATTCGTACTATTTACGAACGAATTTCGTACTACTTACTAAAGAGCTCCGTACTATTTATTTATTTTTTTACGAAATTTTTGTAAATTTCACAAAATAGTTCGTATATTTAACAAAATCTTTTCCTAAAATCTGCGGTTGTTTAATAGAACTTCCGATTGCTTTCATTCACCACACTGTAAAAAACATAAGACGAATTATAACACAACACTTTTATTTTGTTTTTATTCCTAATTTTAAGCGTTTTTCTTTAACAAAATGTTTTGCAATGTTTTTATGTGGACGTACTTGGCAGATTAGCAGCTTCTTCGATGTTTGTTTCCTTTCTCGACTATAAATTAAAGGAAAATTATAAGGCCTCTGAAAGGCAAATTTCAGTGAAAAAGCATACATGTACTTACTTAAAATTTCATTAAGTAGTGCGTCTGTTCCTGGCTTGGGCTTGCCGTTGATAGCTAACTGATGAAATTGCCTATTTATGAAGTCCCACATTGCAGAGCAAGGCTCAGCGTGGGCGATGTTAAAAGCATTGTAAGCTTAAAAGCATTTATCTACAGCTTTAACATTTAATTTTATATTGTATTTTTATCCAGCAAAAGCTTCTTAAAACTTTTAAAATTATATTATACGTCTCACAGTAGCCAACCAGTAGTTTCGCAATGACATACATAAGGATATGATATATGAAATATTCGTCTGTTGTACGAATTAAAAAAAAAAATGTTTCTGCATTTGTTCTATGTACGAAAGTATAAGGCAAATTGTACGAATACAGAAATGTAGATTTCGTAAATTTTAAAACCATACGTAAATATTACGAATGCCTTCCTACAATATACAAAATTATTCGTACAGAGATCTGTTCAGTAATTTACGAATGTGCTTCGTAAAATAAGCGTAAGATTTCGTAAATTGTACTGAAAAAAGGCTTTACAAAAGTCCTTTCGTTATATTTACGAATGGTACGTAAAATCTTGTTTCGTTGTGAAAAATGTCTTCGTATTATGAACGAAAGTTTCGTACATTGAACAAAAACCAAGACTACGAAAGTTTTTCGTAGCACTTTTACGAAATTTTATTTTCAGTGTAATGACATGCGTTGTTGTTGTTAACCATTTGACTTTTAATAAAATTATGGCATTTCATCAAATTCATGCTACCTGATCCCGAGATTTAATATGTTTTGTAAAGCCTAAGATTTCACCAGTCCACTCAAAGATGTTGAATATGAAGGACTTGAAGATTTTGCCGGCTCCATAATTTCGAAAATGGGGTTGACGAAACAAGCTCTCAGAACGCATGAACAAAGTGATCAAAATTATACTTATGTTAAATGTTTACCGGAGATCGGTATAT
>NW_016160379.1:22725-59419 GCF_001687245.7 Rhagoletis zephyria
TTTTGAAACAAGCTCACAGCAACGAAACAAATGACTGATATTTTAATGTTACCTTGTATTTATTTTATTTATTTTTTCTTGAAACCTAGATTACTTATAAGTACCGTGCCGTACAAGATTATTGGCTCGGAGACACTTTCATCTGATCACAATTTCATAAAACCAAAAAAAGAACAAAGAGGTGCAAAGTAAGTTGCCTCTACGTGGTGCGCCTTGGAAACGATTGAAACCGGCTAAAAACTTACATAAACTTATATTTTCACATAATATATATACACACATTTACTCACACATACATTGTTGAATATTTAATGCACAAGGATGTTTTTCTCTTTCGCAAAAGTCGGTCCTATCATAACTATGTAAAATGTGGATATCTTTAAAACAGGAGCAGCTAGGATTTCAATTCAAAGGGATTCTTAACCTAAAAATATCAACAAATACAACCCTGCTTTCAGTTTTTGTCGACATTTTTATGCAACCTATCTTTGCTTCCTGCCCACCGTGTGCACTACTGATACTACCTGTTCAATGTGCCTTGGTGGGAAGAAAAAAATTACATCACTGGAAACTCTCGGGTAAATTTTCAAAGCCAATTGAATCAATTTGGACAGGGTTTTTGTGATGTTTTTTTTCTTCCTTTTTCATTTTTCCTGCATTGAGTTTAAGTAGGTAAGTTAAAAATTGTATTGTAAAAATATCAAACAATTATAATGCATGTATGTACATTGTAGATTTGTGTGGTTAAATATAAAAATAGTCACAGCCTCATTCTTTTGCTTTAAACATTTCCTTTTTGGCAAACAACATCATATTTGCGTCTGTGCACAAAGTCGTTGACATTGACTTGTTGACATTACGTTGTTCGTTTGACTTTATACGCTTCGTAAGTTTAATGACTTTTTGTTTGTTTTCCAGTTTCTTGGCTTCTTGCTCATATGTTTCTTGGCATTTGGCCAATATCTTACAGTATTTTTTTATTACATTTTTCCTTTTCGTTTTGTTATTTTGAATTTTACGTAATTCCTAGTACCAAATTTTGCGACCAGGAGAGGGGACTGCTGGGTAATATAATTATTTTGCACACCCCAACTTATGCACACATTTTGTTAATGTAACTTTACGCGACTGATCAAATGGTTTCATCAAGAAGTTACTCAAGCTCTGTGCAATGTGGCGAAGAGTACTTTTGGGATATCTGATATTTTTGCATGGTGAGAGAATCTTTGAATATTCTCCTAGTATCAGCTAAAGTAAAAATATTTACGCTTAAGTGATTCTTCCTCTTTGAACTAATTATGACAATGACAATATCTCAGCCACACTGGTCCTACACGATGTTGCGTAAGATTGATCTCATTACTGAGCTCAAGATAAGAATATAGGATCCAGTTTCTCAGTGTAAAAAAAACATTAAATTAATTGTCGATCAGCCAAGAGCCATCACTCCCGAAAGAATATGTTTAGCAGCCGCACTCATGAATGTTCATTAAATTATTTCTAATGTTTCCTTAAGTTATTGCCATTAAACCTATTCATTGATGATTCTTATTAGAGTCAAAACATACTTTTTGAATTAATCAAATTGTGCATTTCTTTTCTTTAATTGCCTTTAATTGTTCTGGCACACAAAAAAAGTGTTGCAAGCTTTTAATCCGGCCCACCTACCGACATGTACATACTTCGACCCACTGAATCCGAATCTGAGATCCATTTTACTCTTTACCTCCTAACTTTCGAGTACATTACGAAAAACCTAAAAAATTGCAAAAAATTCGCAATTTTCGCAACTTACTCGAAATTTTGGAGGTGTAAGAGTCAAACCGACTTCAGGTTCAAGTTCAGTGGGTTGAAATACATACAGTATTGGCCAATACAATAGCACCCCCATTTCAAAGTGATATTGTTTGCCACTCATGTTTATTTATTTATTTTTAAGAATTTTCAATTAAAATACAGTTTATTCTCTCACAAAACTCACATAAACTCAAGTTTAAAACTTTTTAAAAGACCGCAAAAAAGTGCAACTAATTTTCACCCAAATTTCAAACTTTTTTCTAAAAGCGGTAGAATTTTTTTGAATACACAGTTTTATAGCCCATTCAATTTTAGTCTAATAATGTGCAAGTTTCAAGTGGCTAAAAATTACCGTTGATTTTTTAGAATTTTTTTCGCCGAGGATGTTGCGGGTTTCTGCCATATAAAAATAAATTGTGTTTAGTCGTTATATGGAAGAAAATGAGAAAAAAAAAAATTCTAAAAAATCAACGGTAATCTTTAGCGACTTGAAACTTCCACATTATTGGACAAAATTGAATGCGCTATAAAACTGTGTACGCAAAAAAATTCTAGAGCTTCTGAGAAAAAAGTTTGAGGGTTAAGGGAAAGTTTGTTGCACTTTTTTGCGGTATTTTAAAAAGTTGAAAACATTGGTTTATATGGGTTTTGTTAGAGAATGAACTGTGTTTTAATTGAAAATTCTTAAAAACAAATAGTTAAACATAAGTGGCAAACAATATCGCTTTGAAAGGGGGGTGCTATAGATATGTCCAATACTGTATGTATGTATGTATGCATTAAAAATCTATACAATGTAACACAGTGTATTCACTGGNGACCACTTTCCTTTTTTTTTGTGAGCCGGTTCAATGGCTGAATTTCGATTGGAATGGCACACAAAAAAGTGATCTGTGCCTTTAACCAGAACCACCTACCGACATTTATTTCGACACGCTGAATCCGAATGTGAGGTCCGCGTGACTCATAAAGCGTAGACAGACGGCAGCGTTGATCCGGATCAACTCGTTAATTCGGAATTATCTCGGAAATTAAATGCAGTTGATCAGGATTAAGTCCTAGGGAATTTTCGATGACAACACCGACTAAAACCTGGAGAGCGTAGAACTCAGAGAATATGAAAAATTAGCATGGACATATCGGTAATGCAGTGACCATACTAGTTGAAAGTAAGAATTCCATTTAAATCGAATAAGACGTTATTTCGGTGACTGTATTACCATGCTAGTTTTGCAGTTTCCTTGTGTTCTACACTGAAAATAAAATCTGCTTAAATATAACGAAAACTTGCGTAAATCTTACGAAAACTTTCGTCATTTTGAGCCACGAAAGTTTTCGTTGATTGTACAAAACCGTTTTCGTACATACTACGAAAATATGAGGCATCACATTTTTGGTATATTTTACGATTGTATTCGAACTATTTACTAAAGAATTTAGTACTATTTACTAAAGAATTTCGTACTATTTACTAACGAATTTCCTACTATTTACTAATCAAATTCGTACTATTTCTTTATTTTTTTACGAAATTTTTGTAAAATGCACAGAAATAATTCGTATATTGAACGAAATTACTTTCGTAAAATCTGCGCTTGTTTCGTAGAATGTGCGATTTTGCTTTCATTCTCCACACTGTAAAAACATCTTACGAATTATAACACAACACTCTTATTTTGTTTTATCGCTAATTTTAGGCATTTTTGTTTAACAAAACGTTTTGCAAAAACGCTTATTATTATTGATTAAAATATAATGAAAGTGTTGTGCTATAATTTTAGTCATGTTTTTTATAGTGTTAATAATAAAAGCAATCATACGTTCTACGAAAGAAGAAGAATTTTCTGACTACACTGTAGTTTAGAATTAATAAAAAATGTTATTTTACCTTTAATAAAACTTAAGTCTTATTTTTATGTATACGAATAGGTTCTACTACATATTTTTTTATTGCTTAGGCTTCATTCAATAAATTATAATGATGCAAAGTTTTAAACTACGGGACTCAACAAAACTAAATATAATAAGATATAAAATATGGAAGAATATACAAAATACTGGTTTTACTTACATGGACCTTCATTTTTCTTACATTAAGTAGTGCTCCTGGCTTAGGCTTGCTGATGAAATTGCCTATTTATCAAGTCCCACATTGCAGCGCAAGGCGCAGCGTAGGCGATGTTAAAGACATTGTATGCTTAAAAGCATAGTATATCCACAGCTTTAATATTTAATTTTGTATTGTTTTTTATCCTTTTTAAAACGTTTAAAATTATATTATACGTTTCACAGCAGCCAACAATTAATTCCGCAATGACACGCGATACAAAAATTTGATGAAATATTAAACTGTCGGTAATTGAGTATATCGTACGAAAACATTCGTATGTTGTACGAATTTAAAAAAAGATATTTCTGTATTAGTACTTTATATGAAAGTATTAACTAAATTGCAGATTTCGTAAATTTAAAACCATACGTAAATATTACGAATGCCTTACTACAATATACAAAATTATTCGTACAGAGATTTGTTCAGTGCTTTACGAATGTGTTTCGTAAAATAAACGTAAGATTTCGTAAATTGTAAAATGCCTTACGAAAGTCCTTTCGTTATATTTACGTATGGTTCGTAAAATCTTGTTTCGTTCTGAAAAATGTGTTCGTATTATGAACGAAAGTTTCGTACATTGTACAAAAACCAGCACTACGAAAGAGTTTCGTAGCCCTTTTACGAAATTTTATTTTTAGTGTACGTTCCCTGAACAAACAAATCCGCAAAGCAGCCGATTCATTCCACGGTAGCCGAGTGATGAGAGCTGCCTACTACAAGCCTACAGGTCCCAGGTTAGATCCTCGATTGGAGCGAAAAAAAAATTTTGTAATTTGATTCTGAGGTGATGGTCAATTTTGGTTATTTAAACTTTTGGATTCTAGGCTAATTGACCTAATATGGTCGAGTGCAAGAAAAAGCTTTCTTCACATTACATAAGTTGCAAAATATCGATGGCAAAATCAATAACAATATCGATAAAAATTTCGATAACAAAATCGAAAAAAAAATATCGATCACAAAACCGACAAAACATCGATTATTATATCGATAAGTCCCGAGAATACCGAAAATCACGAAAATCCCGAAATAGTTCCCAGATTGAGGGCCATTTTCACCATCTCCAGTTAAACATTGTTACCGACTCCATGCATTTAACATTGAGTCGGTTACGTCGGCAACAATGTTTAACTGGGGATTACTGTTAACCAGAGATGGTGAAAACGGCTCTAAGTCTCTGTGCCTCTATCTATATCCTTTTCTCAAAAACCACCTTTATTTTAATCTTTCTTCATCTAAACTTTTATCGGTATCCTCATCCTCAAGATCGACTCATCAAGAAAAGGAATGAGTCGATCGAACACGCTTTCAAACAGAGTTCATCCCAATGCAACCTTGTTAATATATTTGTCAATTCTAAAAAATTATAAACATGGAATAATAATAATTAAAGACTCAAACAGCCTTGTAAAAAGGAAATTAGCTATTAATTTTATAACAAAGCTTAGCCTAAATGTAATTTCAAGAACTAATCAAATGTTTTACTACATACAGCGTTGCATGAAACAACCTTGTGGCCAAATCCCATGTTTATATGCACTCTTAACACGATTCAACAACTCTTAACTTGCGTTCAAAATGCGATTTATGGTGGCACGGTTAAATGTTTCAATTCGATTCAAGAATGTGTTTACATGTGTGTGTCCAAATAACACGGTTTGACTTAGAATATACGATATAAACAAGGTAATATATTACTAAACTAGTAATTTAAAAAAAAAACCGACTTCAACTCTCATATAAAAAAAAAATATATATATATATATATTAGTATGGGACCACCTCTGAGACACTACCTTTCCGATGCAAAAAGAATTATCGAAATCGGTTGACGTGGTCCAAAGTTATNAAAAAAAAAAAAAAAAATATTCCGACGAACTGATAACCTCCTCCTTTTTTGGAAGTCGGTTAAAAATAGAAACAGATCTATATTAACTGCAATCAACATATGTACGTATGTATTTACATATGTACATGCACTGCGATTAAGTTATAAATATAGCGCCATCTGTTTATCAAAAGCAGAAATATATACCTACGCACACGTACATACTTTTTGTCTCCTGGCCTCATTTCCAACGCATGCATATGTTTGCAAAACGATGACGAAGTGATTTTGTATGGGAAATCATTTATGCCCGTATATTTGAATAAAATAAACATACTTAGAAGATATCAACCAATATTTCCCATATACCAAACAAAAGGAAAACTCAGAATTTTTGATTAAAGGCAACAAAAACAAAATCATTAAAATAGTTTTCGAGCATTTTGGTAACAAAAAAAATTTGCAAATTTTTTCAAAATTTTTTTGCCTTAAAATGCTCAATATTTGTTGAATTTATATAAAATCTGTACACGATAATATTCCTATTGCTCCAAAGAATCTATATCCCGAATATGGAAGTTATATCTGCAAATAATAAGCTGCTGAAGCACTTTAGAGGCTCAAAATTTACCCCAAAATAAGCCAATGTTTACCGTTCATTTTACGACAGAAATCGAATTGGTTACCTACAAAAATGAATCTGTCGATAGGTTTGGAATTTTATCTTTGAAACGCCGCGCTTTGAAATCGCTTCATTAGTTCTCGTGCAATAAGCGTATCCATGAAGCTCCAAAAATTACAACTACAACATTTCAGCATAGCCTCCATATCGAAACCAGTGTTGCCAGGTCTTCAGCATGAGAAAACGTCCCTCTTGGTCTGAAAAAACGTCATTTCCTACCCAAAAACGTCTTTTTCAAATGAATGTACAAAAAAGTGTTCTTATTTATACTTTTATTGTATACAAAGGTACATATCGAGCCCTAACCGCCAAAATAACGTAAGCGACATTTTGTTCAAAATTTTCTTTTTGATGCAGAAATATTCCTAGAGCATCTAGATAAATTTCTGCATCAAAAAGAAAATGTTGAAAAAAATGTCGCTTACGTTATTTTGGCGGTAAGGGCTCGATATGTACGTAAGGTATATTAAAATATCATTTCGACAGAGCACATTTAAAATTCATTGTAAACAGGTTTGAGATCGTTGATATAAAAATTATTTTATACATACACTTGTGATCAGCTGATTAAGTCATCAACATTTTGATCGATTTTGGCTGTTTCTCTTTCGTTTATTTAATGTTCATTATTTTTACAAAAAGCCAAGCACATTAACAAACAAAATATAAATCCACAAAAATTGCTCAAAAATTATAAACAATCTGCAAATTTTCAGCTAGATTGTCAACTTTCTATTCAGATTTTTTAGCCCATTAAATTTCAGGGCAATAATGTGTAAGTTTAAAGGGGCTAAATAATCGCGTTGTTTTTTAATAGTTTTTTTTTTTCTTGTAGAAATTTGGTTAGGGGCTCGGTTGTTGAAAATGCTAAATTACGTTCTGCTAAGAAGGAGCATAGCAATAGGTCCATTCAATATCAAAAAAATTGTTACGAATTGTTACTAGTACTTGCAAGTTTTTACTGAAAATGCAGTCAATTACCCAAAATATTAGCCAGAGGGAGCGAATTCGAGAGCGTAACAACCCGAGAGAGCTGCAAATTCTTGCAAGTAAAAATTTTCAAAATGGCTTACGTTGCAAGTTTTTACTAGTTTTGCGTTCAATAACTTTTTCTGAAAATTGTCTCTTGCTCTCAATTTTACTCTCTAGTTTTTTTACGCTCTCGCTGCAAGTACTTACTGGAAAAGTTATTGAATGGACCTAATATTTCAGTCTTTTTTGCGTTCAGTACATTTTCAATGAAGTCTTAAAAAAGTCGCCTACTTTTT
Organism: Rhagoletis zephyria; assembly: GCF_001687245.7. NCBI lineage: Eukaryota > Metazoa > Arthropoda > Insecta > Diptera > Tephritidae > Rhagoletis > Rhagoletis zephyria. Next base: position 30,414 of record NW_016160379.1, read on the forward strand.
TCTGACGTTTTATGCTGCACAGCTTCTTTGATGCTTTTGCGAGCGTGCCTGCTGCAATAGATCGGCTCTACCTGATTTGGCTTTTAATGTGCAATTGCATCATTACAGCAAGCCTCGTAACCTCAAGTGTTTACACAACCAGCCTTTGAACAAGGGATCCTTAGTCCTAGAATCCAAAAAAACCTTTGGAGGAAGCAGCTGCAGCAAAACACAGATTGTAAAGATTTATTAAGAAAATAATTCAAAATCAGTTCTACTTATAAGATTTAGTAACAAAGAAAAATTACTGGGAAGTTAAAAAACGTCATTTTTTACACCAAAAACGTCCAAACGTCAACAGGGTACAAAAAACGTCCAAATGACGTTAAAAACGCCAACCTGGCAACGCTGATCGAAACGTAAGACGTATTCTACGTCTAAAGTGGGCCTAAAGGACTCCTTTAGTGAGTAATTTTGGAGTCCCCGAAAACTCCCTCAGATAATCCGCAAAGACTCTATGCGGACTCTTCTATTAACCTTTGCACTTTAGGGCTTTTCTTACCAAAATTGGCAGGTTTTTGTTCTCGTTGGTAGGATGGTAGGACGCTTAGAATTTTGGTAGGTTTATTTGCTCATAAAACAGAAAACGTCTGGTTGTAGTGTGTCACTTTGTCAGCACTGTGAGTAGGCTTGCCGAATTGGGACAATCAAGCAGGTTCTTCAATTCACTTCCGACTGAATTTAAACAGCCCGTCAATTTGAATTCAAAGCTAATTTGACTGAAATTCACTTGGAAGCGAATTACATAACCTGCCTAATATCAGTTTCACCCTCATGCTGTTTCTTGGATGGGTCCAACTGTTTTCCATTATATCAAATACCTTTTAAAAAACTCGTTGCTTACTTGTATGGGCAGAGTCTTACCAATTACCTTCGGCAATTCTCTGAACTCCCTATACGTTATAAAAAAGTTTTATTACAGATTGAATTGATGGATATAAAGGCATGTTAGAAAACAGATATTTTACTTCAAAATGCAATTGCGATTCGGTAATATTTTCAGCAATGACAAGGTTGTTAAAATATTTTAAATTACGTTAGAAGAGCGATTCAAGGCGTATTACTTAACAAATGTACGTAATTACAGAATATGTTATTTTTTATCATACACGAAAATTACAAAGAAAACCACTTATTGTTAGTCATATTTCCAGTAAATCGGAGAATCTCGAAAGTTTTTCACCGCAGCTGGAAGAAATGAATGGCAAAACCGCAGCGCGCAGATTTTACCCCAAGCCCGGAGGCATGTAGTTAGACCCGGACATTTGGCAAGCCTAACCGTGAGATTATTTTTTATGTATATATCTTCTTCTTATTTGGCACTACAACCGTTTGTCGGTTTGGGCCGAGACCTTCACAATATATGTATGCAAATTAGCTATGTATAAAAAATCTACGATGGAATTTTATTTTCTGCTACGATTTCTCACGTTATTTACTCCGAAGCTTTTATTAAAACTATACATTTTGCAAATTTTTCGCCATTTTTTGGTTTTTCGCCATTTACTCGAAATCTTTGAGGAAGTAGAAGTCAAACGGACTCAGCTGGTCCAAATACATCCCGGTAGGTGGGTCTGGTTAAAAGCACACACCACTTTTTTCGTGTGGTATACTATGTGTATAATAGCTATTATTCTAATCTTTTTGTTTACCTGGATATCGTATTTTAAATATAAAAACCGGTAAAAATAAATGTATTTGATGCTGTCAAACGCCGTTTTCTCGATTAAACGAAATGGTAGGAAAGAAGCTATTCTGGTAGGTTTTTGAACCAGCTCTTAGTAGGAAAGTTTTACAGTGGTAACTCTGTTCACAACTGTCATAACCTGAACAACCCTTTAATCTGTACCATACAGACTGGATTCAAGGGAAATAAAGAAAATAGAAAATAAAAAATAAAAAATAAAAAGCATTTATGAGATTGAAAACGAAAAACGTGGAGCGCATGCAATACAAAGCATAAGATTTAATTGACAATAGTCAAACTACATAGCATAGACCTAAAATTTCTACAGAGAAAGTACAAATTTGAGATCGATTTTAAGCGATCGTTATTCATATACCAACATATTTATATACATACATATATTACTGTTCATATCGATTCAAGTCTATTACATGCGCCCCACGCTTTTCAGTTTCAATCTCATAAATTGTTTATAATGACTTTTGCAAAATTTCAAAATCAAAAGTTATCAAAACAAATTCTATGGGACTGAGAAATATTATTTTCTACTTTTTAGTCCATTTATAAAAGCGTTGCATATTAAAAAGTTTATTTTATTTTATTTATTTTCTACTTTTTAGTCTTGTCTGTATGAAATTTCGCAATAGATATTAAAATAATTCAACTTGCAGTGAAAAGAACAGAAGACTATGCAAGAAAAATGTTGTTTGTTCACGTTTAGTATAAACAATCATATGTACATACATACATATAGCAGAAGTTAATGAGATTTAAAGAAATGGCGTGTCGTCCATTTCCGCTGTAGCGCATGTAAATAGTGCATATATTTAGGCGCAATATTTAACTTCTTCTGACGGGGCGACATCTAGAATATTCTAATTGTATATCTTTGATATGATGCCTACAACGAAGTTGATATCTAGACTAGGTTGATATCTAGAAATTTCCGTAAAAAGCTTTGCTACATTTATGGTATAAATGGTGGTCTGGATACATAATATTGCATGTGACTGGACACACAACATTGCAAGTGACTGGACACACAACATTGCTAGTGTCTGGATACACAACATTGCTAGTTGAGAAAAGCGTTGTAAAAAAACACTTTGACTTTCTGCTCGCTCCTTACTCGGAACATTCCAAAAAGGATCCTTCGAAGTGTTTCTGTGGGAGTTCTTTTTCACTCCATATTCAGAACGGCCCGCAATTGGCTAGCTGGCTGCATGTTGATATTTTTCTGTGTATGTATGTACTTTTTAGAAACCAAATTCACAGCTACATTTTTTTTTGATGATTTTTTTGTGCTAATTTAAAAATTGGTAAAATTAAAATTGTTTCTATAAAAATGCTTGCCCCTGTATTCTTTCGGTTTTCCGACAACTGTTACGCAGGACATAAACTGTTAGCCTCCTTCTAAAAACGTTGATGCCTCCCCTTTTCTGTTTCTTATTTATTATACTAATTTTAAATCACAAGCGCATATAATTTTGTTTTTGCTGCTGAACGTCTGCGTTGTCGCCTTAATGTAGGCTAACAAATTCCAACACCAGCCTTCAGTTGCCTGGCACGCGCGCACTTATACACACTCACTCACTTGTCTACACATCATCATCACTCTGCGCTCATTTTGCATGTTAAATAGCCGTCACAATTTGTTCTTCGCCTACGTCGTTCCATCGCTTTTACCATAACATCCGTCACATAACATCACGATTCCGCCCACTGATTCCGCTCCAGTGGCTGTTCTTGTTATTCGAGTAATTTGCAGCCTTTTTCCTCTCGCGCATCAGCTGTGGCTTTAACGCGTGTTATTGTTTTTGCACTTACGATGTTTTTGCTCTCGCTTGGATTGTAACTTGTTCCATCTTTTTTTTCAATCTTTTCGTATTTTTTCTTCCTCTCAAAACATGGTGTTATTTGCTCAAATGTTGCTGAAAATTTTCGTACAAATTGTTATACATTAATGTTCATTACTACCGTTGATTTTATTTTATTGCATGTTATTTTTTCCTGTTCAAACCTGATGTTGGTGCTGTTTGAATGTGGAATGGCTGATGTGGACTAATGAGTTTAATGTTGTACTAAATTTGTGGGTTGCCTTGGCTACAATTTCCATGGTCGCCCATTTTTACAAAACATATCGCATGCAAATTTAAATATGTTCGCGGCCAGCGCCGTATTTTGTAGTAATGAGATCAAGTTTGTTTAAAATAATTATATTCCATTTGTGAATCAGTGATGTCAGATTGTGGGTAATTTCCCTATTTGAGGGATATTTGGCAACAAAAATTATTAAAAGGGAAAAAAGGGACATTTCAATTAAAAAGGGGATTTTCTTTGGACACAGGTATCGATGAATAATTGATCAAACTTCAAGAATATTCGACACTCTTAAGTGTTAGTCAGTGCGCGCTTCCACTCCGCAGGGCCTGGGTTCAAGCCCTGGTCAAATCAACATCGCAAAAAAAAGTGTAGAGAAAAGGTTTTTTCTTAACAGCGGTCTCCCCTCGGCAGGCAATGGCAAACCTCCGAGTGTAGGTCCCTCCCCTTTGTGTGACAACATCAAGGCGCACGCCACAATGGGAGGAATGTTACTTCTTTTCTACTCAAATATGTATATGTTTTAAATTCGTTGGGAATTTTGTGGGATAAATTTTTGAGATGTGCGTAATTGAGGGATTTTTTCCCGATTTTCGTGGGATTTTTAACAGAGAATATCTGGCATCACTGTTGTGAATATGAGCTATTTATGCGGAAAGTGGCTTAAGTCGTTTCCCGCTCTTGCGCTTAAATGGTTGGTTACTCTTAACTGAATGCATCTGTAAATTATTCTACCGTCATAAACTAATAACAACAAAACTTTTTACCTTTGGCTAATGAAGTCGAACGAATAAAAGAAGCGTTTTGATACAAATAATGGATCACTGAATTAAAGGGGCATGAAATGACTTATGTCACTTTCAAAATAAACGGTTCATATATTCTGCAAAATGTATTTATTGTTCTTTATGAGTTCAAACCACTGGGCGGAAATTGTTTCCTTTCCCGCGCAAAACTACTTGGTGATGTTAGAACCCATCTGGGAGTTGCCTGTCATCACTGATGTTAATTCTGACTTTGCAATTCAATACTAAATTCTTCTGTCAAGCGTCATACAAGGTCAGCATACCAGTGATGACAGTTAAGTGCAGATAGAGGGTATTGAACAGGGCGGGAAAAAATATGTCCGAAAAACACGAAAATATGCACTATAGAAAGCTCGATAAATCAACAAAGCATGCTAAATCAATGAGGTTTTATATAATTTGTACAATATCTTTATTCAATTATTTCAGAATAACAGTACAAAATAAAATGATTTTTTAAACTATCAATCGAAAATGACCTTCTCTGGTCATTTAAAATTATTGAATAATTAGAAAAACTCCTTTGCACATCCGTAGATGTGGTTGGACAAAATTTAAACTTAAGTCTGCAGGGAAGTACATCGATAGATCTTCACTCCTAGTTGCGGAGCCAGTAAATACAATATCTCTAACTAGTGAACCCGCATGGGGTTAAAACGCCCAAAATTAAATTTAAAAACCCTAGGAAATACTCTGAATATTAGTCAGAGTTATAAGAGATCCGAGTGCCATATTTCATCAAAATCGTGCAGCCGTTTCTGAGTGAAGAGCAGTCTCGCATAGTCTATTACGGTGACCATCCGTCCTTTATTTTAAAGGACAGTCCTTTATTTCAACCCCCTGTCCTTTATAATTTTTATTTCTTAAAGTGTCCTTCAAATCAGCTCTGCATTTTTCTTAGGTAAATTTTTAAACACAGAATATGGAAAATAAAAATGGCCCTTACAAAATATAATGAAAACCCTCGCCAGTTTGTTTCGCCCCTACTTAAGGGCTTTTATTTAATCGGTAATCTTTGTACAATCTGTAAAACAAGATCGTGTTGCTCGTTGAGTTTCCAGTTCCACAGAAAGAAAACAATAAACCCCCTGCTGCACAGTGGTTCAAAACTGGCATTTAGTATTCGTAATTCATTCGCCTTCATTTTTCACTTAATTTGATTAATTTTTATTTTTTTTTTATGAAAGATTGTAATATTTGCAAGAGACCAGTTGAGCCTGATGTGTGAATTTTTATTTGCTTATGTTAAATTTTTTAGTGAAAAATGTAGAAAAAGTAGCAATTTTGAAGAAAATGTATTCCCTGTTCCAGTTAATAAATGTTACATAACAAAAACTAGTTGAAAACAATTGTATGGTTCTCCCAAAACGAAAAAAATACGCAAAAAAACATTTGAAAGGTTATAAAAAATGTTAACCAAAATACATATATATACATTTTTACGGTTTTTAGTAAAAATTGGTTCAAAAATGAAGGCTCCGGTGAATTATGAACATTAAATTCCAATTTTGAACCACTGTGTGCTTGCTTCGTCGTGCAGTATGAATTAGGGTAAACGCATTTTGGTAGCAAAAGATGGCGATATCCTTGAAAAGGGATTAAAATTAGCTAATACAACTAACTGGTAAATATTTGATTTAAATTACAATATGGGTAAGGTACTTTTATCATACAAGTTGAATGTACGTATTCCTAAATAATTTTGAAAAAAATGTCCTTTATTTTACGTTGATTAATATGGTCACCGTACGCATATTTTTATTATCATTTAATTTCAAAACACCCTATACCTAAGAAAAATTTTCTTAATTAAAAAAAAAATTGTATCAATTTTGTATGGGGGAAAAAATGTCCATCCTAGAGAACGGGGCGCACCCTTAGATTTTTCCTCTTGACATTTGTAATATCTATACCAACTTTCAAGTTTCTACTATAACCAATACAGGATACTGGAAAAAATATTAACGATTTTTATAAAATGCTACAGTTGCCATGACAACTCAAGCTTTTGAAATTTTTTAGATAATTTGAATTTGAAATGTTCTTAGGTTGCACAATACTTCTAGAGTAAAATATGAGCATCATGATCATCCTCTAATTTTATATTTAGAAACGTAAAGTTTGGTACCAGCACCTCTTTCGTCAAGAGGAAAAATTTTGCAAGGTACCCCAAGCCCTATCTCGGGAAAATTTTTTTGGACCACTCTAATCTACAGGCTAAGCTCTCTAATTTGACCTCACATTTTTGAAAGTCCTTTTCAAAAGTATTCTCAAACTAAAAGCTTCTTAAATCTCTTTCGTCTGACATTGTGACACTCATGTATTTCAATAAACTGATGGACTAATTCGAATTTGATTGTTCGAACAAATGGCAGCCCTCCTAAGAAAACTTCAGAGATAANATACGCAAAAAAACATTTGAAAGGTTATAAAAAATGTTAACCAAAATACATATATATATATTTTTACGGTTTTTAGTAAAAATTGGTTCAAAAATGAAGGCTCCGGTGAATTATGAACATTAAATTCCAATTTTGAACCACTGTGTGCTTGCTTCGTCGTGCAGTATGAATTAGGGTAAACGCATTTTGGTAGCAAAAGATGGCGATATCCTTGAAAAGGGATTAAAATTAGCTAATACAACTAACTGGTAAATATTTGATTTAAATTACAATATGGGTAAGGTACTTTTATCATACAAGTTGAATGTACGTATTCCTAAATAATTTTGAAAAAAATGTCCTTTATTTTACGTTGATTAATATGGTCACCGTACGCATATTTTTATTATCATTTAATTTCAAAACACCCTATACCTAAGAAAAATTTTCTTAATTAAAAAAAAAATTGTATCAATTTTGTATGGGGGAAAAAATGTCCATCCTAGAGAACGGGGCGCACCCTTAGATTTTTCCTCTTGACATTTGTAATATCTATACCAACTTTCAAGTTTCTACTATAACCAATACAGGATACTGGAAAAAATATTAACGATTTTTATAAAATGCTACAGTTGCCATGACAACTCAAGCTTTTGAAATTTTTTAGATAATTTGAATTTGAAATGTTCTTAGGTTGCACAATACTTCTAGAGTAAAATATGAGCATCATGATCATCCTCTAATTTTATATTTAGAAACGTAAAGTTTGGTACCAGCACCTCTTTCGTCAAGAGGAAAAATTTTGCAAGGTACCCCAAGCCCTATCTCGGGAAAATTTTTTTTGGACCACTCTAATCTACAGGCTAAGCTCTCTAATTTGACCTCACATTTTTGAAAGTCCTTTTCAAAAGTATTCTCAAACTAAAAGCTTCTTAAATCTCTTTCGTCTGACATTGTGACACTCATGTATTTCAATAAACTGATGGACTAATTCGAATTTGATTGTTCGAACAAATGGCAGCCCTCCTAAGAAAACTTCAGAGATAAATCCCTTTCCAACCCATTTAATTTATATCCATCTTTTAATAATTTATCCTACTTACTGAATAGTTTGGATGTAACCTTTTAAACACGTGGTAACTCTCTTGAAACATTTGAAATGTTCTAACTAATAATAATTTTCAAGCATTATTTTGAATTAGTTAATTGAGTTAGACCTTTTAAACAGATGGCAACCCTCTTCAAAAGTGTTTTCAAGCTTAACCCCGCTAAATACAGTTCAGAAATTAAATTTTTTCAGACCCCCTTCGATTGATACCCATATTTTAATAATTCATTTAACTTATCATATAATTTGAATTTAACTCTTTAAACAGGTGGCAACCCTCTTCCAACACCTCAAAAATATTCTTAACGTTCAAACTAAAGATTTCTTNCTTCCAACCCATTTCGATTTATATCCATCTTTTAATAATTTATCCTACTTACTGAATAGTTTGAATGTAACCTTTTAAACACGTGGTAACTCTCTTCCAACACCTCAAAAATATTCTTAACGTTCAAACTAAAGATTTCTTAACACTCCTTCGTTTGACATCCGTATTTTGATATTTCGTATAAGTTGTGTATAAGTAAACTGAATGCGACATTTCAAGCAGGTGGCAACCCTCTTTAAATTATTTTCATACTACTACTTTCTGAAACCCCTTTCGTTTGGCACCCACATGGTGATACATATTTCTCTTATGATTTTTTAAACAGGTGGCAACCCTCCTACAGTTCAGCTAAGAAACAAAGCTTTTCAAAACTATTTCGACTGATACCCAGTTTGGAATGATTGATTTATTTTTTTAAATAATTTGAATATTGTGCTTTGAAAGGTGGCAACTCTTTTCTAAAAATTAAAAGCCTATTGCACATCTACAGTACAAGGCTTTTAGTTTGACGCCCCATTTTGGAAAATCGAACGAAAGGTGCGGATTTGATGGCACTGATTATTAAATAATTTGAAATAAATTTTTTAACAGGTGGCAACTCTTTTTGAAAAACTAAAACCAGTTTTCACATCTACAGACTAACAGGCTAACCTAATACATATGCGCACACCGCCAATTTACTGTAAAAAATGTCTCCTGCACATAAAACATGTATGGGACCAACCGAAATTGAACGAGATTTGTGTGAAGCTAACTCAATTTCCAATTTTTGTTCTTCGTGACATTTTGATTTGAGGTTTCGCTCATTGAAATCAAATGCAAACGCACGCCAGCCAATTTCGGCTGACGCAAAAAAAAAACAAATTCGACGGCGTGCGTACCAAAACGCAAGCCGTGAATATTCCGTTAGCCTGTAGACGCTTTAATTTGGTATCTAATTTTTTAAAGTTGGGCTAACGGTATAGATCTTTTATCCTGGACAAAAAATCGCTTCGCGTATTATATGTATATACAGATATTAGCAATTGTGACAGAGTTTCTAGCCAAAATACTTGCAAGTTTTTTTAATATACATTTGTGTTCAGCAGCTGGCAATTCCCAAATTATTTTTTAATGTGAAACCTTTTCTTTTGAAGCTTTCTCATACCGACTATCAAACTATCAACATTTGCCTTAATGAACGTCAAATCTGTTCGGACTTCTTCAAGCTCTAGCATGTATGTATACGTGGATTACATCAAGGCGAATTCATACAAGGTGGCAGCAGGATTATAAAAAAACAAATGTACATATGGATTCGCCTTGTTTCTGGTTCAACCCAACATCAAAAAAATAAAAACAAAAAAATTTTTCTCTAATAGCGGTCGCCCCTCAGAGGACAATAGCAAACCCACGAGTGTACTTCTGCAATGAAAAACAGCTTCTCATAAATTTTAAATCGCCGTTCAGAGTCAGCGTAAAACTAACCGTTAACGTCAGATAACGAACCTAGAGCATTATTTAAAAAAAACTCGTAATGACGAATCCAATCGATTCGATTCGCTTAAATCGTTTTCCTCTGGGGTTCTTGGGGCCGCTGATTACGAATCTGGGGCAGGCTGGAAAAACTCAATTGGTGGACCCAATTTTGAGTGACAGTATGTATGGTGGCATCACCGAAGTGAGGTGAACAACACAACATGACATAACATACCTAAATCATCAGTTTTATCTTCATCGCGGTCTCTTTATCGTTTCCCCCTTCTTCATCTCTATCTATCCCTCTACCTTTATCTTTACCTTCATCTTCTTCTTCGTCTACATGTTCACGTTCATGTCCATGCTCATGTTCATTGTCATTAATCGTGACCAATATATTTCTTATGAGTTCTCGATTATATTACTGCTCACTATGTAATCAGCATTCTTATGTATTCAAAAAGTTCCAAAAATTTCATATTAATACACATTCATTTCTCGATACTAGGTAATGCAAAATTGAATGCCTCACTTTTCTTAGGACATCGCCCTGGTAAAAAAATGCATTTTCGATTATGAAAAGGGTTGTATTACTGATAATTTTTTCGATTACTATACATTATATTTTCCCACTGGGTATTTTAATATGGATCAAAATCTATCCACAAAAAAAGTTCTAAAAAATCAACGGTAATTTTCAGCGACTTGGAACTTGTACTTGTACTTGTAAAATTGAGCGGGCTACAAAACTACATACTCAAAAACTTTCTAGAACTTCTAAATAAAAATTTTGTAATTTTGATGAAAATTGTTGAATGATTTTTTGTTAACTTTAGATAAAGTGTTAAACTTTGATATATATGGTTTATGTTATAAATGAACTATATTTCCATAACTAATTAATGAAAAAAATTTTACATGAAAATAAGTGGGAATATTATATTAGAACAAGGTGTACACTTACATTTGGCACTAACTGTATATACTTACTCCCACGTTTTCGGATATCCCAGATTTGAGCTTTCATACAGGAACTGCATATCGATGGCTGAGTAGAAAAACGACCTATCTCGCAGCCAGTTCGTAAACGTCCTATCCCAGAAAATTTATCATCAAAACGCCCTATCTCTGAATATGGTTGAAGAACGCCCTATTGTTTGGATAATCTATCCTTTATTTTATTAATAATTTCTTGCAACCCTTCATAGCCAGAAGATAGGGCTTTGTGAATACGCAACTGTTTCAAGCTAACTACTTATTGTTTACTGATATTTTACTAAAACAATTTGCATTTATGACCAGTGTTGCCGTTTTAGCCCTTTGGTGGCTAGATTTGGCTTCCACATACTTTTTTTGACCACATAAATTTAAAATTGGTCCTAGCCCTTTTCAGCCCTTTGGAGAATTTATTCATACTTGGCATGAAAAAGTTGTATACGCTTAATTTGATCTAATTTGTTTTTCTTTTGTGTAAGAGATGAATTTTTAAACTAAGAAAGACTGATATATATACAAATATGTATTGTATGTTCCTTACGTTTTTACACATACCCTGCAGTGAAATCCCAAACTAGTCAGCAAAAATACTTGTTCACAACTAGAATTTCCCGACAGAAACCGAGCTAATTCAAAAACGACCAGACTTGTACCAAGTACAAAACGATTTATTCATGCCCTGTTTTATTTGACTAAACAAAATATTATAACTTTTATTTGGGTATATTGTAAACCATTAAATCGAGTACGTACTCAATTATACTAGACCTGTTAAATAATAGGGGTCTTCCCTTAAACTCGTAAAAGCCTCGTAAACCTCGTAAAGTTCTGTCAAAATTTGTATGGAGCTCTATTTACGCGCCCCTCGTAAAATTACGAGGCAAATTTGATTCGAAAATGACCTCGTAAACTTCAGTATTTCCGAGGGGCGGAAAATTATATACTAATTACGTCATTATTTTGTTAATTTTGATCGTTTTAAATTATTTTTGACTTTATTTTATTTTTGATTTTATATTATTAATGAATTCATTTTATTCTTTCACTCCCAAAGTAGTGGGTTTGGTCCATAATTGGACTAGTATTTTTCTGTCTATTTTCAACTAGTATGAGAGTGGTATTATTCTGACCGAAATCTGGCAATTGCCATCTCGTAGGACATCCCCATGTAAAAAATACCAGTTGATTGCATGGAAAAAAGATAGTTGGCTGACTAGTTGGGCATGCGGTTCATACTAGTTGAGAGGTAGTTTACAACTAGTTCATTTGACTACAGGGTACATACTGTAAAAGTGTTAGGGCCGTTAACTTATCTTAATGCCTAATTTGTTAAATGGCCCATCAAGTCGATTGACCGTGTTTGTTCTTGTGGTGTGATTGTACCAGCTGCTGGTACGACTCAAAAACTATTTGATAATTTTATGATTGTACCTGCATGCTGGTGTCGTGAGTGGTTAAATTAGCTAATTTTTCTAAGTAAAAAATACTTTGGCGGAAATTTCTTGCACAATATGAGTCAAAGCCGTGTTTGTGGAAGACTAAATTCACGATATGGCAGTTGTGATTAAAAAAAAACACTGTTTAACAAAATGGGAGAAAAGTTTTGAAATTTCGGCTACCACTAAAAATGATTCGCGGCAGCATTGTTTATGACACTGTGGGAGTATTACCCGCGCAGATGTACCATTATTTCTTTGAAAAAGCTTCTCTTTTTAAGAGCCTGTCATACGTAACAATGCAATATATTTCGAAAAGGCTGTCAAATTGAAAATTTTCAGAAAGCAGTTGCATGAGCAGTCACACCTTGCATGCAAAGTGTGTTTCGAAAGAGGTTTTTTTATTCCAGCAAGACGAATTGCAGATTGCTAGTGCAGCACGAGCAAGTTGAAATATATTTCCGAAATCGATTTTCGCTGTCCCAATTGCAGTCACATCTTGTAACTTTTATTTCTGAAATGTGACAGAATGGTATTTCTGGTTGTTCACACATCGCAATAAAATTGCTTTTTCTCACACTCTTTGTTTAGCTCACACTTACAAATACACTTTTTAAAAATATATATTTTTGAAGTGAAACTTCTTTGTAGGTTGGGAGTAAATTGGCAAATTCAAAGGAAATTGCACACGGAAACGGTGCAACGGAAGTGGTGCAACGGAAATGGTTGGGACGAAAACAAGTGCTTCTTGAATGTATGTTATAAGTTTAACAAATGCTTGCTAATAAAAGGTCAAAGAATAACACTTAGAAAAAAAACAATCCAAGAATAAACAGTAAAGGTGAGTACGTACACAGATAAAGAAAAGGATTATGGCAAAGGTAAAAATAAAAACAAAAACAAAGTAGCGTAAAGATAGAGGCAAAAATTAAGACCAAGGTAAATCTTAAACACTTTACATATATAAGGTAAAGGTGAAAGGGAATATGTAGATGAAGAAAATGATAAACTTAAAAGTAAAAACAAAGATAATTAAAAAGAAAAAGATGAGGATGAGGGATACCGATGAAAGTGAAGATGAAGGTAGAGGAAGAAAGACTAAAATAAACGTAATAATAGAGAAAAGGATATGGATAGAGACACAGAGATTCAGCCTGGGAACTATTTTGGGATTTTAGAGATTTTCGGGATTTCGGGACCTACAGATGTACTAATCGATATTTTTATGGATTTTGTTATCGATGTTTTTATCGATTTCGTTATCGATATTTTTATCGATATTGCTATCAATATTATTATCGATTTTGCTATCGAAATTTTTATCGAATTTGTCTTCGATTTTTTTATCGAATATATATCGATTTTGTTGTCGATATTGTCATCAACTTTCTAATCGATTTTGGATATAATTTTGTTATCGCTATTTTTATCGATTTTCTAACCGATTTTGCTACCAATATTATTATCGATTTTGCTGTCGAATTCGTCGTCGATATTTTTATCGGTTTTGTTATCGATATTTTGTTGGATGTTACTACCGATTTTGTTATCGATGGAGTATAAAGATAAAAATGAGATAAAGGAAAACAGAATAACATAACTGTAATTAGAACGAACAGGGGTAGAGGTAGGGATCTAGATAGAAAAAAGACAAAAAATATACTGCAAAAGCAGGTGTACATATGTTGGTTATGAGACAAAATAGATATGTAACGTAAGTTTCACTTCTCCAGTGTGGCCCAGGCGCACTTACTTTTTTTGAAATAGGCGCAAGCGTTCAGTTGGGCTTTTAATAGGATTCATTAAAAATCATGAAAACAGCGTTATTAATCTCAGATTTGTGTCATGCGTTGTCAAATGTTTTCAACTCTAACAAAGGTTAAAAATAACCAAAAAGGAATATTTTTACCAACCAACTACTTTCTAAAAATTCTCCATATGAATTCTAGTTCACTGTCATAAATTGAATATACGTAGGATATTAGTAAAAACCTTAAATCTCCACCTTCATTCAAAAAACCATACAAAATACTGTTTTAATAAAATAAAAAACTTCATTTCACAAGATGTTCTATTTCGATCGTTTCTTCATGAATAGCAAACGCAGCTGATAACAGTGGTTTACAGCAAAAATGTTCTCTAGATACCACTATCCAATTCCCATGTAGAATTCCCCGGTGATTCCGAAAATCGAGATATTTTTTTTGTATGGATGACTTTTCGAGATATTTGCAATTTACCGTTATTCAGCTTTAAAAAATAGTGGTTTCACTTAATCACGTGTATCTTACGAACCAATTGAATAATTGTAATACGAGATGAAAGCAAATAAAATTCTCCATAAACCGTTTAGCATCACTTTTCGATAGCCCTGATAGTTTCTGAGAAATTAATTAATCATTTCTGACACCTCTGGTTTTCGATGAAACACTGTTACTACCAGGTGTACGTGGCGTATGAGCAACACTCTTTTCTGCTCATATTTCATATAAAAAATACTTGCGCATTTTCATTTGACTAATCATTATTTTGTTATTTTTCTATCGATTTTCTTCATTAGCAGCTCCGTTTTTTCTAAAGGAACAGGCTTTAACAACATTTACACAGAAACTGTTATTTTTTAAATTTTTTTTGCTGTTACAGTTTGAATTTTTTAAATTTTTAAAAAAAAAAAAAAAAAAAAAATCTGGAATGATTAATTAATTTTTGAAAAACTATCAGGGATATCGAAAAGTGATGTATATACGGTTTATAGAAAATTTTATTTTCTTTTATTTACTGTACCTCGCATTACAATTATTTAATTGGTTCTTAAGATATACTTGATTAAGTGGAACCACTCTTTTTTTTAAGCTGAATAACGGTTAATTGCAAATATCTCGAAAAGGTACCCATACAAAAATAAATTTACTCGATTTTCGGAATCAGCGACCGGTTCTATATACAAATTGGGTAGTGGCTTCTGGAGAACAAAATCAAAATTAAAATTTGTGATCCAGTGTAATCTAACTTTAAAAGCTAATTACTACTTGCTGGTACTTTTGGAGTATTGCACGTGCAAAGGTACCGTTATTAGTTTGAGACTTAACTTTGACTATTGTCCACCTAGCTTCTGCTAGTCGCCACACTGACATTTAAAGGTTTTTCTCCTCATTCCTTATTTCTAAATGGCGCAGTCAGCTTTGGTTCGTTCACGGTTAACGGTCTAGTATGGGTTTTAAGCAGGGACCAAAAATAATCATTATTTTTTAAATTTTAACAAAAAAATCAACATGTTGTAATCATCGTAAAACAATTTTGTTTATACCCACGTATTTGTTTTCGTACTTCCCACTGTAATTTATAATGATTTTTATTTTTCGAGTTTAACCAGTAAAGATTAAAAATAATAATTAATATTTGAATTTTAAGTTTTCGCTCAAAGATAATGATTATTATTGAGTTTTATTTTTTTCACTTAAGAATAATGATCATTCAAAAAACCAAAAGCTATACCATTAATATACTATTTAAGTGGAAAAACAAAACTCAATAATAATTATTATCTCTGAGCGAAAAAATAAAAATTATAAAATAATTATTATTTGTGATCGAAAAATTAAAAATCAAATAATAATCACTATTTTAGAGCAAAAAATAAATAAACTCATTAAATAATCAGCATTTAAGCTGATTTAAATTATTTTACTCATAATGTTTACCGTCTCAGGTTTCAAGCTCAGTCGATGAAGAGACAAATGTCAAACCAAATGGCCATTTTACTTTAAAATGTAAAATTTTGAACTTACACGGTTGTCGAACTCACTGATTCAAATATGTATGTGTACTGACGTGGAATATTTACGTATACATACATACATACATATGTGTGTAGTAAATATGATATTCTCGGCATTCCTGAAAATTTTCGGAACAAATGCAAAAACTTCAAGCTATTATGAAATTGAGTGCCTTAAAATTCCATATTAATTAGCATTTTAACTTGACTATGCTCCAATGCAAATGCAAATATTTATACAGCTTTTTCTAAAAGATAGAGAATATTCATAGCAATTGCCAACAAATACTTGATAGTAAACGCCTAAATCTCTAACAAATTGGCTTAATATCTATAAAAGTACTTTCCCAAATTTTGCAATCCAAGTGGAAAACTCCTTGAGCTTCAGTGCCAATATGCATATACATATGTACATTTGGATGTGTGTACATGGTGGTACAAAGGTTGTTCAGTGTGAGCAACTGAAGCATAATAACTACAAAGTTTCTAAAATTTAAATGCATTTTATTAAACCCTTAAGTGTGGATACTGGTAGTTGCTTAGAGGAACTGCATGCTGCTTTTAATTTTCAGTTTCATTCTCTTCTTCATATTCGTATGTAGATGAAAGTGATTGCAATATGAAAAAATGACAATTATTTTTGTTTAGATCTTTTACTGTTTGATGCAGGCAGATGAACATGTACAGTTTAGAGACCTGCACGATTACATGCTGTTAAACTGTAAATTTGGAATAGCGAAATTATTGGCATCATCATATTATTTAGTAACATGCTGTTTCACCAGGTTAACATCAACTCGCTTTCTTATAATAAGGTATAATATAGACCACCATTATCTTATTAAATGCCTTATCGTCCCCTGCAGCAGCAGCGCTGCCGGCGAATACCTTATTTCTGACTTCGCTTATGCCATTTTTTGGTGGGAGTCCGCACAGTATGTTTCATGTTTAGCTGGCGCTTCAGAGTGGGTAGCTCTTGCTTCTACCGGCCGCAGTGCTATTTACAATGCCGAAAATGCCGACGATTTCAATTAAAAACTCTGCGATGTTGTTACCAGTCGACGATGCTGTTAGTAATCATACGATGCGATGATGCGGCGATGGCGAGTAATTATGGTACTTTCGTACTCGTATACTAACTAACATAATCGTTTAGGCCCTAGACATGCACACTTTACGAGCAGCTGATGAAAAGTTAAGCGTCTCGATTTTTTCCTTTAATTCTGTAAAATTAGTATTATCGGTGTGTATATATGTACATCAAAACATCTATATATATAATACTCGAAAGGATTTTTTACCCAGGTCATCAGATCTGCACCGTTCGTAAGATTTTCAAAATATCAAATTAAAGGGCTTGAGCTGAAGATGTGTAATAAGGTTTTACTTTTTCGAGAACAGTTACCACCTGTTCAGAAATTAAGCTGAAATTATTTAAAAGGTTAAACCAATTGTTACATTATTGTTATCAACCGAAATGATTTTGAAAAAGCTTTATATCTTAAATACGTGTCTTAACCACGTCATATGAGTTTGAAAATGCTATAACATAAAGTAAAAAAATATCTGATTTTGAGATAAATTTCGGAATTTTGGCTCTCAGTCTTGAAAGATGTATTTATTTACTCTTACTAACTAGAAATAAGTTTATTTTCGTGTCATTCGGTATCGATTACCGTGGAATTACCTTTTGTATAAAACATAGGATGATGTAAAACAAAATTATTTCTGTTAACACCATCATTCAAAAAAAAAAGGAAAATAAGTTTGATTTTGTTCCTTTTTACATGTACGAGTAATAAAGCCCGCTGCACACAGTTCAATGCGAGCGTGAAGGTAAGCTTTTTATTTTGATCAATTTCTTTGCTATTACATAACTTTTTGCAATAGTTAATACATAAAAAGACAGAGAATTAAACTATTTTTCAGAATTATAGAATAAAAACTAATTTAAATGCATAATATGCTTTTTTTCAAGCTCACACTCAACTATTTGCCTACGCACAGCATTCGCATGTGAACGACAAGTTTTGACAGATGTATGCGAGCGTCCATAAGAACACAAATGGAATTCTTTGCCTCTTTGAACGTTCAGGCCAGGGTAGCAAACACATTTTTNGTTAGGATTACCGATATTTTCGAGAATAGCTGCATGTAGCGACTAATAGTTTTTCTATGATTGGTGAAGCTCCTAAATATTTTGTACAAAACTCTTCGCTTAGTATGCTTTTCCAATCTATTCGTCTATCAAATTTCATTGTATTTGCTTTGCCTTATATTATATGCAAGCTAGGTATGTATGTACATATGTGCATTAGGGTGGTCCAGAAATGCATGTGAAAAACTAAAGTCGGAGTTTGTATGCTCTTTCCATCTGAATTGTTCTATACCGAAAAAATATAATCCTTTTTTTATTTTGAAATCGAAAACTTCTTAGAGGTCGCTCAAATTGCTCAAAGTTTTCTATGTATTTTATATGGAGTAAAAACACTTTTCGTGGCATAGAATTCTTGAAAATCAATATTTTTCGATCTCTTTCTCTTCAAGAGATTCCCAATAATAATACCAAGTTGCTTATTTAACCAAATATTAATAGTAACTATATTTTATAAGTCCGCTAAAAAAACCCCAGAAAATGCAATGGGGACCAATATAAAATCTTTAGAATTAAAAATTTAACCAACCATAACAACGAATTGTTTATTGTTATTGAAAGTCTTCTGAAGAGAACCAAAGAAGTCTATACCATTTCTACGAAAAGTTATTTTTTTCCCATACATATAAAATACATGGAAAACTTTGAGCGCTTTGAGCGACCTCCAAATATTTTTTGATTTCAAAATAAATATTGGGGGTATATTTTTACGTATTTTTTCGATATAGAAAAATCATAGGGGGTGAGAGCATTAAAATTCCGACTTTATCTTTTTGGACTACTCTAATGTATCTGTGTACATTATTATATATATATTATTATAGGCCATATTTTGTCCACTTATTGTACACTTGACTTCTTTTCCACCTTCGCAATTAGAAAAGAAGTTCCACACTCAGCTACGCTTACGTAAACTCATTTTGGATGAAGCAAATTTTTTGTTTTGAAGTGAGAAAAAATTTGTATTTAAACAACTTTCACTATTCGAATAATGAATTCGAATAATGACAGTTAATCAATTGCACGACTAGTCGAAGTTGATGAAACGATCGAATACTTGCTATTCGATTTTCAGTCAATGCAAAAGTTGCTACTCGACTATTCGAATAATCGGTTAACCGGATAATCGACTGTTAACAAGAGCTCTACTGTGTACATATGTACATACATATATATTTATGTACACGGTATCTTTATTTCAAACGAACGCACTAAATGTATTCAAAGTCACTCATACGCACCGGTGGCTATAAGTGTGTATTACACATTTAGTATGTATATGTATTTGAATTTATCCTTACGACGAATCATTGTAGCGTGAGAGATTTGTACAGATAGTTTCACATTTCAATTATAAGCAGAACTGAGGGAATTTGTAAATTTCTATAGATATGTACATAACCACATAACATATGTCCATAAATATATCCGGTATGCTAGGACATATACATACATACAGATACTGGTAATGATTTTTCCCCGCTCCAAACTGATCTACTAAGATGATAAACAACTGGATAGCAAATTCCCTTCGAAATTATTTACGTAAATAAACTCATATGTAAAGTTAACAAATAAATCAAGTTTGAGCATTTTTTTGGAGGTTCATATATAAACATTATTACATCAGATTTCCTAAACGTCAACCCCCACATCGATGCTAATACAGACAAAGATATCACACAAAAATTTTGGTCCCGATCGGAGACGGTTTAGGCGTGTCGCACTATGGAGACTCAAATAATTTAAGTTAATATTTTTTTTTTATCTAATACCCAAAATCGATACTACTAACGCCGAAGATACCACAAATAAATTTTGGTCCTGATTGAAGTCGGGTAAGGCGTGAAATGAAAATGATATTATGCATTGCACAAGTGTAAAATCGTAGTATCGATTTTGAGTATTAGATAAAAAAAATATCTATTAATTTAAATTTTTTGAGTCTCCATAGGGGAATCTGAACTTTGACCCCTGTGCAACACGCTTTAACCGACTCCAATCGGGACCAAAATTTATACGTGATATCTGCGCCTACTGTAGTATAGATTTTGGGTATAAGATGAAAAAAAATGTATTTAAATTTTTTGAGTCTCCATAGAGGAATCTGAACTTTGACCCCTGTGCGACACACCTTAACCGTCTCCAATCGGGACTAAAATTTATATGTGATATCTTTGAACGTTGTATTTCATTTTAAGACTTTTCAGCATGAAGGATGTCAGGCTGATTGGCCTGAAGCTTTTGCCAGCGCATAGTCATCCTTTCCTGGTTTGGGAATGAAGACTACCCTGACTTTTCTCCAAAGAGTGGGAACGTGGCCAAATGCCAGACAGGCCATAAAGACCCTTATTCGAGCCCCTACAAGCCTGTCTCCCCCATACTTTAGCATTTGCGGATACGCACCATCTGGGCTGGGTGACTTAAAGTCGTCAAAAGAGGCTAAGGAAAACCTCGCTGACTGCTCAGTCACCACCCGTGATGCTATGTACCAGTTTAGTCATTTGGCTCTTCCCGACGCGTTATCCTCCACCATATCTGTGCCTGCGTCAGGAACTATGCTGTTACCTGGAAAGTGAGTTCCCAGGAGAGTTTTGTATGTTAGAGACAGCGCCGTGGTATAAGTTCTATCAAGCCTAACCGTCAGGTCCTGTTGAAGTACCTTACACAGCCTGGCAGACTCTTTCATGTTGTCGATATCACTGCAGAAGTCTTTATAAGAGTTTAATTTTGACTTGCGAATTTGCCTCTTAAATTCCTTCTGCATGATATGATATTCGGAGCAGTCCTTCCCTTTTCGGGTTTTTAAAGCCCTATTCAGAAGTCTCCTAGACCTTTTTCCAAGTTTGGTGAGTTCAGCGTTCCACCATGGAACCGCTTTTCCCTGCCTTACTTCCTCAAATCAACCAATCAAAATACTCGAATTATCCATATTTTAATACAAAATTAACATAAAGATTTTTGCATGTAAAACATTGCGAATACTAACAAAAAAGAGCCGTGCGCTCAATTTTGTGAGTAACAGTATGTATGTTTGCATGTATTTAAACCTACATATGTTTAGACAAAGTGTGCCTCTTTATATTTGACAAGTGGCCTCTGTGTATATATTTTTTAATTTTACCCACTGAAACTTAATTATCACTGCCAATACTAAAAAAATGACGACTTCAATGCGTGATGCTCAGAATCCCTTCTTCTCGGCCTGGCCCGGTTATTTTCGGTCTCTGGAGTCTCTTCGTTGTTGAAAGTAATCTCTTAATAAAAAGACTTGCAGTCAAAAGAATCTAAGCTAAAGTTTAGAATCAATTCGAAGTCTTGTGCTATATTATCCTTCATTTTTATCATCAAATCTTTAAATACTTAAATACTGTGTTTGGTCTTAAGGTACACCATTGGATGAAAGTCTACTTAGTCGCTCATACGCCATACCACCAACAGCGATTCGATGCACCAACTTTGCATTCATTAGCGCAAAAAATTTCGCTTTTAATTAGCGTGAGTTGCAACTGCGAACAACCGCAACAGCAAAAGCATAAACAATCACATTAACAAGTTAAAAATAACAATCATAAAGTAAAAAATAACAATGACTAAAGCAACAGCCCTAACTCCCAATCGGAAAACAAGCAAAAAGCAAACCGAAACAGCTGAAGCGGCAAAACCCGCTCGACGTCGGCAACAATGCCACTGCGATTGTCAAAGCATCCCAGTACGGAGGGCAAATGTGCCATAAGGAAAGCGAAAAAACGAAGAGTTCGAGAGCAATACAAAAATCCTTAAATGAATTTACGACCAACCGCAAAGTGGCAACAACTCAGTCCACACAAACAAGCACACATATGTATTTACACAAAATTTTAGAGAAAAAGCATGCTATGGAAAGTAGAAGAAGCGGGTAAACGCAGTTCTCTTTTGTCTTTCGCTAGCTGCGTTGTTGCTCCTACAAAATGTTCCAAGCAGCCATTGACTTAGTGACGCATTTCCGGTGTATTGTTGCAACAATGTCACCAACACCGACACCGGGCCTAAATGACACCTCTGCTGCCAGTACAAAAATATTCTTTCGTCGATATTACATTATCGATTATGTAGCCAACTTTATAAGACGAGTATTACTGCTGCTGTATTTGCGTATTCGTTTTTATACACTGCGAGTTGTACGCACTTTGCGCCAAAAACGAAAATAAATTATCTTTGAGCGCAATATAACTCCAGCAGCCAATTTCAAACAAGGCTCAAGGTGCTTGTTCTCTGCGGCACTCACTAGGCGCGGCTGCCAGCACACTTCCTCTGACACGCTTTTATATGATGAGTGCACAAAGAAGTACAAAAAAGAACTGAAAATAAAAAAAAACATTGCGAATAGTAACCAATGGCGTTTTGAGTGAGCTTCGAGTTTCCTATAACTGGCAAAGCCCAAAGCGGAAACATTGCGGCCACAAAGCGCCAAGCAACGGAAGTGGCAGCAGTCAGCTGGTCAGTTGCGCAGCCAAAGTGGTCTCTGCAGCAGCATTTTCGCGGCCACATTTTAGTTGTGTTTTGTTGCAATTGGGTGTGTATGCGTGCCTGTGCGTGTGGATATGTACATATATGTGTGCTTCAATGTCTTTTGTGGCAATAGTATATCCTAGTTTTTATATCCGCATAAAACGCATATTCAGAAACTAGCCGGCGCATGAACTAAAGGGCCTGAAGCGACCTGCATTCGCGACGTGATAAAGCAGTCGCTTGTTGCCCCAGTCCTGACCAGAACGACATAACCAATGTGAGAAAACATTCAAATTCTCTTCACTGGCCGACCGGCCAGATAGACAAAAGCCAGGAAGTTTGCGAGCCAAATGGTAGCGAATAATATTTTCTTCGTATTTAGTGCCGTTGTCATTGTTTCACCAGTTATTTGGTGATGTTACAACCGCATTTGTAATATACAGACATGCCACATGCCACTATCATACATACATACATATACCGAATTCGCCAAATGACTACGTAACGACGTCGTTTCCGACTCGTTCTGGTGAACAAGCGCAGTTAGCCGGCAGGTCGCCAGAACGATATGCTAGCGAACTGCAAAACGATGCTCAAAATCATTAACGAAACCCATGCAGATCCAATTTGAAATTGTATGTATTATTTAAAAAAACAAATCAGCAAGCATTCCTAAAAATTTCAAACTTTTCAATTTGAATTAAATGAAAAAATATAAAGCAGTTTTATAGCTTATTAAATTTTAGTGTAATAGAATACAAACTTTATATGGAAAAAATGAATTCTATTTGACGTCGTTTTGAGTTCACAAAAACGACTTCCCCAGACTGACGTCGTGACGTCTTCGATTCGACGAGAAAAAACGAAGTCGGAACGACGTTGTGCTTTGTATGGAAAAACCACTTCGTTCGACGGCGTTTCGAGTTCAGCCATACGACTTCACCAAACCGACGTCGTAGCGACGTCGATTCGAACTCGTCCTCGCTCTGTGGCAAATTGGGTATGCATGTACTGCAAAGACAGAGATGCCAAATACGTACATACAAAAAGACACAATGCATTTGTATAAAACTTCCAGCGGTAAACTTTGCTAATTACAAGCCAAAATTTTTGTGAAAATTAATTTTCGCATTTTTGCAAAATTTACGCTGACAAGCATCTCCGTATAAATACATACATACTCGCACAAACATACATAGGCAGTCATTACTATTTTAACATTTGCATTTTCTTCTTCCTTTTGCTGGCATCCAACGTTATCTGCCCTTTTATTATTTTGACTATTCTCATTTAATTTCGTTACAGAACCTCCTTCGTATTTTAACGCGCGAATTCTGTGTGTCTTGGCACTACTTCTATCCAGTAGGGGGAACGGCAATACAGAAGTCAAGAATTTGTTGGATAATTGCAATAAACAATGGAAAATAGTTTGACAGCGTTGTTTTACAAGAAAAAGTACACCAACTTTACGGAAGGCATTTTGGTTGTAAGATTATTTGTTTTGGTGAGAATTCTTGTGGCATGGCGCCATTAATAGATTACATCCGAAAGCATTTGAATATTAAACTTATACCAAACATTTTTAAAATTATTTTAATTTAGTATTGTGGCAGACAATTTTTTGAATACCAAGATAGACCGTTTTAACACAGACGAGTTTATTTTATTCGGCAGTTAACTTTCGATTTTCAGTACAAAAATTTTCAGGTAACTGTCGAATGTGAGTCCATTCTTCAACCTGAAAACGGCTCTCACCTATTATTATTAGTATTACAGGCCGCAATTATTATGGGCCATATGCACCGCCAAGGGCGTTTTGTTCCGCATTTCAAACGGACTAAATATAGCACAACCCGAGTGAGCTACTCCGCGCCTAGCAAGAGCGTAAATACAAATTCATACTCGGGGTTTTGATTTAAAATCCGCTTTTTATTAACAAATATATTTGATTTGTTATTGTGTTTGTTGACCAAATAAAAGATAAGTTTTATTTGTGATTTGCTTGGTCAACCAAATTAAAGATAAGTTTTATTTGTGATTTGATTCGTCACAAAATAAAAAATCTAATGGATTTGTCATTTCGCCCTCCAAATCAGAAATCAAATTTATTTGTGATTTGATTTGTAGAGCGAATCATTTGATTTGTGATTTTTCAACTAAATAATACTCTTGTTTGCAGCGCAACTACCTCGGGATTTTTGGGACTGATGCGGAGTTTTTGGAACTATTTCGAAAATTTCGAGACTTTTTCGGGATTTTGGGTATAATTCCGTATTGTTGGGACTATTTCAGGTTTTTCGAGACTACTTAGAATTTTCGGGGGTTCTCGGGTATTTTGGACTATTTCGGGATTTTCGAGAATTCTTCGGGACTTTCTGGACTATTTCGGGGTTTTCAAGACAACTTCGGTATTCTCGGATACATATCGAGATCTGCGGGACTACTTCGGGATTTTTGGGAGTAATTCGGATTTTGTGGTATTATTTCGGGTTTTTTCGAGACTTCTTCGAGATTTTCAGGGTTCTCGGGGCTATTTTGGGATCTTAGGGATTTTTGGGTCCGTTTCGGAGTGGTTGGGATATTGGGTGTTTCCGGGATTACATAAGGACTTTTGAACATTTTCGAGATTTTCGAGTCAACCTCGGGATTTACAAGACTTCTACGGGGTTTTCAGCCTTTTAAGGACTATTTTGGGTTTTTCGAGAGTTCTTAGAGACTTTTCGGGACTAATTCGGTATTTTTGGAACTGTTTCGGGAGACTACTTCGAGAAGAAGAAACCCTGATATAGTCCCGAGAACTCCGAAATTCTCGAAAGTAGTCTCCCAAAACCCAAAATAGTCCCGAAAATTCCTAATTGGTCCGAAAAATACCGAAGTAGTCCCGAAGATCCCGTTATAGTTCCGAGAACCCTTAAAATCTCCAAGTAGTCTCGAAAAACCCGAAGTTGTTACAAAAGTTCCGAAATAGTCCTAAAAATCATGAAAATCTCAAAGTAGTGTCGAAAAACCCGAAATAGTCCACAAATCCCAAAGTAGTCCCACAAATCCCAAAATAGTCCCGAAGATACCAATACAGTACCGAGAACCCCGAAAATCTCGAAGTCCTTTCAAAAAACCCGAAATAGTCTCAAGAATCCCGAGAAAATCTCTAAATTCCCAAAATACCGAATTATGCCCAAAATCCTGAAAATCCCGAAAAAGTCTCGAAAAACCCGAATGAGTTCCAAAAACTCCGAATTAGTACCGAAAATCCCGATATATTCACAAGAACCCCGAAAATTTCGAAGTTGTCCCAAAAAGTACCAAAATAGTCCCTAAAATCTCGATAAGGTCCCAAAAATGCCGACATAGCCCAAAAATCCTCAAGTAGTCCCGAAGATCCCGATATAGTCCCGAGAATCCCGAAAATCTCGAAGGAGTCTTGAAAAACCCAAAATAGACCAGAAAATTCCGAAGAATTCTCGAAAATCCTGAGAACCCCCGAAATTTTCTAAGTAGTCTCGAAAAACCCGAATCATCCCAACAATACGGAATTATCCCAACCCGAAGAAGTCTGGAAAATTTCGAAATAGTCCCAAAAATCCCGAGAACCCCGAAAATATCGAAATTGTCTCAAAAATTTTGAATAAGTCCCAAAAATCCCAAAGTAGTTGCGTTGCATACAAGAGTATTATTTAATTGAAAAATCACAAATCAAATGATTCGCTGTACAAATTAAATCACAAATAAATTTGATTTCTGATTTGGAGGGCGATTCAAATCACAGATCAATGTGTTTTCTTATTTGGTTGACGAATCAAATCACAAACAAAATTTATTTTTTATCTGGTTGACCTAGCAAATCACAAATAAAATTTATTTAGGATTTGATGCAACTTTCAAGTAAAAAAAATTTTTGATTTATGGATTTGTGATTTGGCTAAATCAAAATCACGCAACCCTGGGGCATACTCGATACTTCTTGTTCGAAACCAAGTAATTTTGGTATTGCTACTTTTGAGTAGGTACCGAAAAAACGCACTCGTATCGAACCCCGATGGTAAGGCAACTTTCGCTTCGGAATTTTTTCCTCCTCCTTTACTTGGACGTTACAGCGAAAACCGGGAGAAGAAGCTAAAGTCGATATAATGCCATGAATACACGAATCAATTGCTTCACCAAAGGCGAGAAACAAAGCTGAAAAAGTTTGTTCCAAAAAATGTAATTTTGTTAGGAACAACTAAAATATACAAAATATCCCAGCCCAGAAAATTTTTCGCTTGCAGTCTGCAGTAGAGCTGGGATACTATCGATAGTAATATCCATAGTATCGATAGTAGAAAACTGTCGCCACTATCGATGTCGGTTTTAGCGAAACTTCTCTCTTTACATCTCTTAACATTACATTATTGTTTTGTTTTATCCAAGAAAATTCAGAATACAGGCGGCAAAGAAATTTTTTAGTTATTGGAATTTTTAGCCACTATAAGCTTACACTGAGTTATAGTAAAATTTAATAAGCTATTAAAAAGCTTGAAATTTTATTTATTTTGTAGTTTTTTATGTTTTGTACAACTTTCACAAAAAATTAGTAGACACTAAATAAAAAAAAAATTGTAAAAACTGCAAAAATGTTGTGGTACTATTATTTTTACCAGTACTTTATTCGTTTTCTTATAATATGGTAAAATGTTAATAATATCCTTTGTCCGGATTTTGATATGCGCCTCCGTATTTGACCCCAGTCGAGTAATTTATAAATTTTATAAATTTATAAATTATTTAATTTTCAAGCAATTTAGCATTTCAATTCAATACCTCTCATGACGATAGTACTACCGATAGTATCGATGTTTTCAACTATCGTTTCGAAAACTATCGAGTGGCGGTACTATCGATAGTATCCCAGCTCTAGTCTGCTGAAAAGTTGATGTCAAAGAGAAAAAGTATTCTTATTAGCGGCGTCTTGCTACTTGTAATTAAATTTACTTACATATTCATACATACATATGCCGCTGGCCAGTGTTGGGCAAATTATAATTGTAAGGACAATTAACAATTAATTAATTGTTAAGTAAGTAAGTAAGTAATAAGTTAAGTTGAGTTGGAGAATCCAGCCCTATATCTTATCTTTTTATTTAGCTTCTGCTCATTCCGTATGCAAAATTTATCCCTGAATCCGAATATGAAATCAGATGTTAAGAAAGTAGAACAGTTTTCGGGATATATTTAGCTAAATTTCCGTTTTTCAAATTTTGAAAAAAGTGATTTCACTAAACTGCCATTATCTCCGGATGTAGTTAGTCAATTTCGAAGTTCTTTCTATGGTATTGAAGGTAATTAAATATCCCATCAACACGGCTTGCAACACTTTTCAATTAAGCTGTCGGTTTAGGAGATATTATGCATTTTTCGAGAAGTTTGCGTAATTTTTATTGAAAATTCACAAAAATGTTCATTTGAGATGAGTTCGAAAAAAATGGAAACCATAGTAACAAGAGAGAAAGTGAAATCCAGCTCATTCTCGAAGGGAAATATAAGAAAATCACTCTCTCATTAAAATTCCGATTCGATAATGAGCTGGATTTCGAATTCATAACGAAGGAAAAATACATTGGATAACGGAGGTTCCGTTTTGCTGGAGAATGGCCTAGTTTTCGAATCGAATACTAACCTATTTCACATTTGTTAACGAAGGTGAGACTCGCAAAAAAGATTAGTTTTAGTTAGGTGAGACTCGCAAAAAAGGTTAGTTTTCCAATCATTTTCGAATTGTTAACCAAGTAAAATGTTTACTGGGATGCTGAAATTCTCAAAAAGCGTTGACATCCTAAATGAGGTATACTTCGAACATATTCAACTGAACCTCTATCTCCATCTGGCATAACTAGGGACTAGGGATGTTAATTTTTTCCCATTTTACGATCCAGGGATTTTCGGGATGTCGTTATCACAATCCCGGGATTGGTCCTGAGATTTAGATATTCATTACTTTTCAACAACTAAATCGAAAAAAATGCTTCTATCTCACCTACCATAAAAAAAATAAATAAATAAATGGGTTTGAAACCTATTTTTATACCCGAGCGCACTTGTGCACAAGGGTATATTAATTTTGTTCACATAACGGTTGTTTGTAACAGCCAAAACGGATCGAGATAGATATAGACAAATGTATACATAAATGATCAGGATGAAAAAAGAAATCGATTAAGCCATGTCTGTCTGTCCGTCCGTCTGTCCGTCTGTCCGTCTGTCCGTGTA
>NW_016160379.1:62861-65703 GCF_001687245.7 Rhagoletis zephyria
CCATTGTATTAAAATAATAAATAAATAAATTGTGAACTGTTTGAGCCAAGTAATGCTACCGCACGAGACAGAATTTTTATGATTCGATTTACATAATCATTCGACATTTTCTAGAGATGCCAAATTTTCCATTCCGCTGATAAAAATAAATGAAGAAATATTTAAAATATCTACTGTTATTTTTTGTTATTCATTTTCATTTAGTCCATATTAACCTATTTAAATTAGTTAAGTACTTAAGCCACTTCTAAATCTGATATTTCTTTTATTATTTGTCTTTTCAGGTAAATACTCGTACAAACGTACCTACACTCACATGCACATTTATATAAACACATATCGACGGTATTCAATGCACAGACTCTAGGTGCAATCGATTATTCCAATCAGAGCTATCACAGCGTCTTTAAGCCAATATAAGTATTCACTTAATCACGCAAATCTCCTCATTGCAATTCACTGATTGAATTGAAAATTGGATTAAGTGGCGTGTGCAAAATAAAATTGAGAAAATAACAAAAGTCGATAATAGGTGAAGTTTTTATACCCTTGTTTAAATATTCAAATTTATTAAGTATATGGAATGCACGTGCATAAAATTTCTAATGATAAATAGGTATTGCAATATTTATAGTCTTTACAGACACATTTATGTATGTTTCATAAACATATACGAATTTTCGCACTACTTAAATAAATCGAGAATTTAATTTTTGCACATCACGAAATGGTATAAAGATAAAAGGAATGTAGGACACATAAAAGCGAAATAGGAAATACGAACCAGAGCTTTAAAATTTTTCAGAATAGTTGAGACTGCGTAAGAGACATTGAGGGCTGGCGCCATTCATTAGAATTGGCAGTGTGAGGCATATACTCAAACTTACCATTTTAACGTACATATGTATGTGCGAAGCCATTCATAACATAGAAAAGGGCTTTCACCGGTGAAACACTACAAATGTCTAGCTTGTGAGCAACAGTTGGTTGAAGTATGGCACATTTGAAAGGGCACTACGGAAAGAATGTGTGTGGATAACTAATCACATTGAAGATAATGGCCAACATTGCAGCTGATCGCTAAATTAGCACCAAGTTGACTTTAAGCCACTTAAGAAGGGTAAGAAAAACAAACAAAGATAAATGAAAAAAAAAATACTAGAACCGATTAAATCAAATAAACTAGGATTGAGGACAGTGTATCAAAAGTTATATACGTACAAAGGCATTACATTGTAAACGGTATGAAACAATATGACTTAAATGGGTTAAAAAACAGACAGACAGAGAAATTACAACTGAACATAAATCACGGAAAAAGAAAATTTAGAAAAATAACAAGCATCATATATGTACATATGTACTTTTTTATATGAGGTGACACTTTCCATTTCAATTCAACCGGTCCACAGTGCGTCGTGTGGAACAAGCTAGGTGGACAAAATGGACTCAATATTTCTAGAAAAAGGTGATTCATTAACATAAAGGATAGCCGCAAAGATCTGACTAAAAAGTGGTTTTTATGTACTAAAATGTACTGTGGGATGTGACAGTTTTCAGGATTTAATTTATAATCTTGCTTAAACTTGTATATATTTTAGTTGATTTTCTTTACTTTTTGAAAAGACCTGTCATTGTAGAAGTTGTGATTTTGTGCAAAATTTTAGTGATGAATCATATTTCTAGTATTATTTATTATAACTGCTCAACTAAAATAAGCTATGGACTTTTTCTAATATTTATATATTTATTTTATTATTTTCGACCTTTGAAGGACCGAAAGTATCATGTCATCTCATGTCATCGGGCTAGATTTTAAATATACCTCAGCAGCATCATTGTGTTTATAAAAAATGCATTTTATACAGCACACTGGAGTACAAGTATTTGTTTTTTAGCGTATTGATTAAATAAAAATTTAGAAATTACCGAAGAATGGCTAAAAGGTCAGTAAACGTGATGGATAGAGGTGAACATCTATAGCTTACTTAAGCCAAAATTTAAGTTGCACGCTGTTACTAAAGTTACTGAACGTGATATGAAGAAACAAGCGCTTTATAACTCGCCTAAAATCGCTAATTTTCAACGACTTTTTTGCATATGTATAGGTATCAGAGACATAACAGTTATAAGTTTTATCGAAAAAACGTTGTTCCATAACAGTTATTAGATGATAAATATTTTTTATTTCTCCAAAAAGAGTTCTAACCCAACGTCATCATCTTTATCTTCTCCATCTCCGTTTTCGTCAATATTCTTATCCTACAACGTTTATCAGGCAATGTTAAAAATAAACATTGGGCAATAACTGTTATCAAACAACGTAAAAAATTAACCTGGGGCAGTGAAATAAAAAATATTTTTCATCAAATAACTGTTATTAAACAAGATTTTCGTTAAATTTCAGAATTCGCGCAACGTTTTCAATTTGTAAATTCGTGATAACAGGTATTTTTGGTCCCTGGTATAAATAGCTTAAAAATATACTTATATGAATGAGGAAATACGTTCCAGGGGATCGTATGCTCTTGTGGTAGATGAGTAACGAGCAATCCTAAGGTCCTTGGAATAGAGCTGCAAAACTATCAATGGTTGGACTATTCGGTATTTTCGATAGTTTTGGGCCTCACCATTCGATAGTATCGATACTATCGGCAAAAGAAAAAATATGAGATCCTTACTAGGGCACTATTTGTATTTAATATGGTAATATTAGTAGGCAAATTTTAAATAAGAATAACAAAATTAGTTATTTTAAGCAACAAAAAAAGGTTGCAAACGTAATTTTGGCATTTTTTTGTTTCCGATAGTATCGCGATAGTGGCTACCATTCATCGATAGT
>NW_016160380.1:0-18324 GCF_001687245.7 Rhagoletis zephyria
AATTTCTGATGAAAAGAAACAAATCAAGGAAAAGAAATAACAAATACTACAAATTGGTAATTAAGTTAACTAATTACAATTTTTCAGAAACATAATCGAAAGGCGACATATAAAAAATGCACGCAAGGAAGAAATGTCTGGTAACACCAGCAAAGTTTTGAGACAATTTTGCGACGATTGCTAGAAAGGGGTGCTCACAGTTTGATGCTAAAAATGTCTCAAAATGTAGACGTCTACATTTTCAGACACAATTTGGAACGAACTGTGAACACCCCAAATGTTAATGTTGTCGAGTCGTACAATTTAGCCTAATTTACGACTTACGCAATAGGGTGGTTGTATCATGGACTTTCGTTTCTTTGGGCTGTTTAGTTAGCTCATTTTTAAATATTTACTAAAAAATGAAGTTTTCAATGCATCTTATGCGAAAATTAGTTTTTCGTAAAATTTGTTGGCAATTGGGTGTAGCCCGCCCACTTATATCAAACCATTTCGCCAATCTGTACCAAATTTGATACACACATTGCCCCTGACCTCCTTAGACGCCGTCTTGAAAAGGTTTGTAATCGGACAAAAACCACTGTCTAGAAATATCGCTAACTTTGAATTTTCGAAAATTTGGTACCGTTTTTCACTTATAATTCTTTAAGCTTTTAAAGAAAATTAATCACAAAAGAATTTGTTTCCTCAATGGATTTAAAACAATTTGATATATAATTTGTTTTTGTGGCTACAATTTAAAAATTTCAGTGTTGAAAATTTGCCCATATATGACTGATATTTAATAAAAAAAAATTCTTAAAAATAAATAAATAAACATAAGTTGCACACAATATCACTTTGAAATGGCATACTATAGATACCGTATAAGTATATCTCTTTGTTCGACAATTCGAGAAAATTTACACCAGGATCAGCAATTAAAAATATTAAACGTCAATTTCGAGTTCCTAGCCACTTCCATCTTACACTTTTTTTTTATCTATAATAGAAAAATAGCTAAAACTGGTCCAAAAATTGATGGCCTTTATTGAAAAATAATTATTTAAAGAACACTATATGCATAGATCATCATCCGGATCTTCTTCTTCATCGTCGTAATCATCAGAAGCTTCAGGAGTATATATAATTGAACTCACTTTTGTTTCAGATGTTCTAAAAAATACAAAGCTGCTGCATAATTATGGTTTATATGTAGATACACATATCGCCCATTTGCTGCAGGAGGGTCATAATCCAAAAAATCAAAAACTGAAAAAACGGCTTAAAAGTTGATTGCTTACTTACATCCATACATTCTTCTAATGCGCTGTTGGTTGTTGTTGTTGTTGTAGCGGCTACTAACCCCCGTTCGGGGCGGTTCATCCATCAACGTTGTCGTCAGTTTCAGCTAGGGGGAGGCCCAGGAAGTGTGCGACTGTACATAGGGATAGAGGCGTTAGTTGAGTGGGGTTCTCAAGGCATGTGAAGAGATGCC
Organism: Rhagoletis zephyria; assembly: GCF_001687245.7. Lineage (NCBI taxonomy): Eukaryota > Metazoa > Arthropoda > Insecta > Diptera > Tephritidae > Rhagoletis > Rhagoletis zephyria. The sequence goes on from NW_016160380.1 coordinate 1,478, forward strand.
GGGAGTCATGTGGCGACTCTCCACATGCCGGGCATTGGTTGGGCACATCCTCGTTGATTCTACTCAAGTAGGAGTTGAGCCTGCTGCAATAGCCAGAGCGAAGTTGGGCTATTGTAGTGCGGGTCTCCGGAGGCAGACAAAGTTCTGTCCCGTCCACGTCCGGTGGTTGTGTGCCTAGAACGGCATTCACAGGGCGGGAGTCTACATAACTTGAGACTGAATCCCTGTGAATGCCGTTCAGGGCCTGTCGGTAGGTTGACGGGTCCAGAGGTTGTTTGATAAACCTATGGACTTCGTCCGTCAGTTCGTAAATATGCCTCCTGACGTGCCGTAGCGAGGGCTCTTCCGCGAGCAGCTGTCCGCTGGGATGGTCACGTCTGTGGCTCCCAGCAAGGAACTGCTTGCAGAGCATTATGTTATGCTCCTTTACTGGGAGCATCTGGGCCTCGTCATGTAAGTGGGGGCGTCATCAGGAGGCATCCTGTCGCTGTTCGTAATGCCGTGTTTTGGCAGGTCTGTAGCTTCATCTACTGCGTCCTGCTAGTCCCCGGCGACCATACGGGCGCTGCATACTTTAGAACCGGCCGGCCAATTGCCTTGAATGTTGCCAACAACGTTTCTTTATCTTTGCCCCAAGTGCTGCCGGCCAGCGACTTGAGGAAATTGTTGCGGCTCTGTACTTTGTTGACAATTGCGGTTGTATGCGCCGAGAAGGAGAGCAGACTGTCGAAGGTAACTCCGAGGATTTTCGGGTTATTCACCGTCGGTATTGTTACGCCATCGACGTGAATACCCAGTTGCAGTCTGACCTCCTTCGTCCACGTGGTTAAAAGGTTGCCGAGGATTTCGCAGGGGATAGGGAAAGGCTCCTTGCAGTGAAGAAGCGAGAAAATTCGGCGAGGTAACCGTTTACTTTCGAGCACAAGTCATCAACTCCATTCACAGGCGCCATGATCGAACAATCGTCAGCATAGGCGACTATATTAACACCCTCTGGTGGCTGAGGAAGCTATGAGATGTAATAATTAAACAGTAGCGGGGACAGGACACCATCCTGTTGTACCCCCTGTTTAATTTTAGTGGCTTGCTAGTTTTGTATCTGAAAATTACTGACCACTGTCGACCACTCAGTCGCCGACCACCGTTTGAGTCCATGTGGGAGTGAGGACGCCCCTATATCTTCAAGTAGCATTAAATGACTAACAGTGTTGAACGCCTTGGACAGGTCCAACGCTACTAGAATAGTTCTCTCACAGGGGCGGTTTCGGTTTTGGCCACGAGTTATCTGAGTGTTTATGGCGTTAAGTGCTGTTGTTGTGCTATGCACTTTACGGAACCCATGTTGATGCTTCGCTGGAATCAGGTGGTTCGCATTGTACGGGAGCAGCAGGGCCTCGAGTGTCTTCGCTATCGGGGAAAGGAGAGTTATCGGGCAATAAGACTCTCCTTTGTTGGCTGGTTTGCCCGGTTTGAGCAGTGGGACCACTCTTTCCATTTCCCAGACGTCTGGAATGACGAGAGTGGCCATAGACAGGTTGAGGACCTCCGTTGGGTACGCTACTCCCGCAGGATCCAAATTTTTCAGCATCAACATGCATATTTCGTCGGGTCCAATGGCTTTGGAGGCTTTCGCCTTCCCGATGGCTACCCTTACCTCACCGCTGGTGAAAACAAGAGGCGCACTAGGTTTTGGCATTTTGTGCAACCTTCTGGTCACTCGACGTTTGGCTTTATCCACCGGAGGATGCAGAATGAACTGCCGGCTAAAATAGCTCGCGCATCTCTCCGGGTCCGACGAAGCGTGGTCACCAAAGTCTATCTCGACTCTGTCGTCGCGCTTCGTCGGGTTGGACAACGACCTCACGGTTGACCAAAGCTTGCTCACACCAGAGGCGAAGTTGCAGGCCTTCAAATGTACGTTCACAAGTTGCCGAATCCCCGAATTGAGATCCCTAATACGGGGATTTCTGGGATCAGCTAGAACAGCTGCTTCGGCAGGAAAGTTCGGACATGGAACCTTAATACATCCTGCTGGGATGAAGCGAGCTGCAGCAGCGGTGACAACCCTTCGGAACTTACGTACACCTACATGAATGACGTTTGATATGGGTAGTGCAGTGAAGGCGCTCTCAGTAACATCCGTGAAGGCTTTCCAATCAGCTTTAGAGAAGTTGATATAGGTCCGCTGTTCCGCGGAAGCGAAGTCGGTAGGTTTATCAATCGAGATGACTATGCGCAGATGGTGTGATGCTAGGGTCAGCACAGGTCGCCATGATACGCTGTTTATCAGACCAGGGCTGATCTAACAATTATCTGGCGAGCTGCAGCAGCTGCCCATAATCCTGGTGGGTGTGTCGTCTTTCATTGTGCAGAATGTCGAATCCTCTATCTGCTCAGCCAGATGTATTCCCCTCCGATCATTTGACAGGGTTGAGTGCCAAAGATCGTGGTGCGCGTTAAAGTCACAACTACCATACGGTTTTCACCTATTTCAGGGTGATATCCTGCCGGGCAGCTGGTGACAGGGGGTATGTATTCGTTAAATATTTCGAGCTCAAGATCACCTGACCGGATAGCAACACCCTGACATTCTAGAATGGTATCCCTGCGGTCGATGTCTGCTTCAATAAGACGATACTGCACGGTGTGGTGCGGGATGAACGCTAAACCTCCACCATTATCTTGCTCGTGATCTCGACGGTGCACGTTGTATCCGGCACAATTCAACAGGGTTGAATTGGCGTGCAACTTCGTCTCTTGGACCGCAGCTATTAATATTCCATGCCTTCCGATAAAGACAGTTATCTCCTCGATCTTGCTCTGGAGTCCGTTACAGTTAAATTGTAGCACCTTTGTGTGCCTTGGGAGACCGATTGTGATGTGTGGTGTTAAAGAGTTGTGGTGCCTGCCGGCCCCTGCTGTACGTGCTGCAAAAGGGGTTTCTGCCTTGTGGTGGTGGTTGGCGGCGTCGCGGGGGAGGGATGCGACGGGGCAGCACAGCAGGGGCCCACATAGTCACTCGTCGAATGTCGCGTGTTGCGAAGTCCTGAGCACGCCCTAAAGTGGCACCAGCCGAGGCAAGAGTTGAACTTGACTGATGTCACGTTACGGTATATTCTGGACTGACAAACAGAGCAGATTGTCGGAGGGACCAGGAGTAGCCGGCGGCGGTGTGTGGGTGCTATTGTGTTTATTTGTGTGTCTATTGTTGTGCTGTGTTGGGGTGTGGATGTGTTGATTGTGTGCTGCCCAGGCGGGTGGTGGTTTGCCGTGGAGAAGGTCCGGTTTGCACAGCATGGGGCCACGAACGACTTGGTCCATTGCCGGTGCGTACGTAGGCCCGAGCAGTTACGGAGGTGACTCCACCCGTCACCGGCATTGCACCTGACCGAGGTGGGGTTTGTATGCAGTCGTCTCTGGCATATGCAGCAAGTTTAGAATTCTGGCCCTGCGATTGACTCTATACCAGCCCTGAACAGAAGTGTACGGAGAAGATGTAGCCCTAAACGGGGTTAGATCGCCGAAACAACAGCCCTTGGTGGGGTAAAACCCAAGTCATTCCGGTACGTAGAACCGGCTGTCGTGGGAAAGTGCGCTGTTGGTAATCAACACAGCTATAAAATTTGTATGCAACGTAGAATAGGTGGCAATCATTTCTGCATATTTAACTCAAATTTTTTTATGACACTTGCAGCAAATGTACTATATGTATCTAAATATAGGGGGAGATTACGATAACCGGGGCGACAAATTTTGACTTTGCAATTGGAAAGCTGGGCTTCTCCTCTTTTCAAATATACCCACTTTTAGGGGTCGGGGCCTTCAAGTTTTCAAGATATTTAGTGTTGAGTTATTTTTTAGATTTTTTCTAATATTAATATCTTATGAACTACATAACCGATTGAAAAAGTAATGTGTCAAAATAAAGATAATTTATTTATTTCTCAGTTCCAGTATCTAATTAATATTATTTGTCATATCTTAAAGCCCAAAATATTAATAGACTAGTAAAATTTCATAATTTTTTTCATAAAATGACCTTCTTTGAAAATATTACGTGGTTAATGCTAAAGAAATGTACATTACTTAGAAAGTACAAGTTATTACCTTTAATTTGGTATACATATTTTATTATGATCTGCTTTTGAGGCTTAAGAATTCAGTGGTGACAATCTTACATTTACTGTAGTTTATTCACATAAGGTGCCCTCTTCTCCGGCAACTCAGAAAGGAGAATTCTAGTTAGTGAGGGTCATAATCCCTAAGCGCGGCCGAAAGCCGCCTACGCAGAGAGGTGTTCTCTGCAAAAGGAGTTCAGCCCATTCTCTTTCGCAACACAGAAAAGAGAATTCTACTTAGTGAGGGTTATAATCCCTAAGTGCGGCCGGAGGCCGCCTACGCAAAAAGCTGTTCTCTGCAAAAGGTGTTCAGCCCCTTTTCTTTCGCAACACAGAAAGGAAAATTCTACTTAGTGAGGGTTATAATCCCTAAGTGCGACCGAAGGCCGCCTACGTTTTTTTTTAAATACTCTGTATAGTACAGGCTGAAGACATGTTGTATATCAAATGAAAGCTTGTTTTATATCCTATTGGAATATGAGTTTGAATATGTTTAGTAAAGCAATTTTTAAATAATCGCGTGATCGTTACAAATTTTTTGTAACATTTTTTAGTCAAATAGAATTTTTGCTAAAACTTTATAATCTGTATATAACATTTGTATATCGTATTAAAGGCATTCATAATTCCTATTTAATATCAACATTTTTGAAATCCGTGCTTTTGTTTTCAAGATTTTGGATTTAAAAAAAATTGGTAACTTCTGTAGTTTTTGTTTCTCATCAAAAAAAAAAAATATTTTGTTATACTTGCTTCAAAAACCTATATCGACGCCCTTGTTCAAAATTTGGCACCCTGGTTATCGTAATCGTGCCAAATACAGTCATAGGCACTTGCACTCACTTCTCATAAGGCATTTTAAGCGTATTTCGTGCTACCACTTCATCTTCATTAAGTTCAATTTTGAAGGTAGCACCAATTGCGTTCGTTATTGGTGCTGTAGTTTTTACTGGCGCGCTCCTGAAACAATTTTGTAATGCCTCAACAAGAAATTCGTTTTTAGTTTTAGTATATGTGTAGAATTTGTTTGAGACGCCACCGCCAGTTTTACGAGCAATAATGGTTAAAGTATTGGAGGTCTGCAGATGTAGTATTAAGTCAGCCATGTATTCAAATGCTGATATCAAATATTCTGTACGTGGATACACGAGATTGGCAGGAGCTATCCATAGAAAGATCCGGTGCACTTTCTCACATTTTCGTAGCTTCTGAATAAATTGTATAATTTTCTGTACACCATGCAAGCAGAGTAGATCAGAAAGTGGAGGCAACAAAACATTGCATTTATTTTCTTCCTGGGAACATTTCGCCACAAAATTAATAAAACTCGACCAGTTTCTCAGTTCAGGACTGAAAGAGAATGTTTTTACAGTTAATTTTTCATCGTGTTTTTGTTCTCGTAAGAATTGGCATATTATATTATGTGATATTTTTTCCAAGCCAGTTTCATCTGCAAATAAAATTCTCTATATTGTTTTTTCAAAGAGATTATTATAGCTTACCTATAATAACCACGAAACGTTGGCTGGTCACTACTAGATTCGAAAGCATTGTAAAAGAAAATAATATAGAAACCAAAAGATAATAAATTATACACCAAATTTATTTAATAAAACAACTTCAATTTCAAAAGGATACATCAAGCGATACGAGTAGGGACAAAACGATACAGGCGAATTCATACAAGGTGGTGTTCAAGTAGGCATGTTCGATATTTAAGAAAGTATCGATATCATGAATCGATTTAATTCATTGCATGTAAAATCGATATGGCGATATATCGGGCTGAACTATATCGATATCGGAAAAATCGATGTTGAAAATCATGATCCAACTACACAAGATCTGACAAGATGAAGCAAAAGAAAAAAGTAATTTTCTGGCTGACCTTTGTGATTTCGGCGCCATGATATTTTCTGTGAAAAGTAAACAAAGAATATGAAGACGAAGCATAAAAAAAAATTCAAGCAGTGTTGTGCACATGTTTGTGCTAACCAATTTATTATTTGTGTACGTGTTTTTGCATCCAATCACCGCGCAGTTCATTTTAATAACATTTGCACAAAAAATCACTGAAATAAACCACCGACAAAATACACATAAAGAAAGAAGCAAAACAGAAATAGCAAACATCAAAATTACGAACGTCGCAAACTTTTTTCTCCATTGCTATTACAAATGGCTGCTTCTCAACCGGTCAGATCTGTTCTAATTGGTTCATGTTTGAAAATCCTACTCCCAATTGAATATTTGGGGTATTCGCAACGGTGTCGTAAGTGTCGTATTGTTGTATGTAGTAAACTTTAAACGCCTAAAAAATATATTAAGGGGGTTCGCAGAGTACCGTCAAAGTAATGTTATGAATTTTCGCAGTATTAAAAAATTGGTGGTTGTGGTTTCAAGTTCTCTAGACATTTACTTTTAAAGTTTACGACATACAACAATACGAAACTTACGACACCGTTGAGAATCCCTCAAGAATATTAGACCACTGGGGCTCTATTCTGTAACTGTGGGAAAATGTAGTGTACACCGAGTGCAAAACTCACAACCAAAAACTCACAGTTAAAACTCATTCTCACACATGCTGAATCGCAAAATGAGGGAGTGTTCTCTTCCTGAATCGCAAAATGAAGAGTGCACACCATTTTCAGTGTACACTTGAAAACTCACAGTTACAGAATAGAGCCCCTGTTTATCAACTCAAATAATTGTGTTATTTCCATCTTGTATATTTACTGAGGATTAAAACGGCATGCTGGTTGTTGTTGTTGTTGTTGTTGTAGCGGCCACAACAACTCCGCCCAGATCAGTTGATATCTCAGTCGTTGTCGTCAAGTTCCCTAAGAAGCGTGCAGTCTCTATCGGGTCGGTCCACAAGAACAAAGCCGTTAGGGTTGTCGAGTTTTCCGGGCATGCGAAGAGATGTTTTGACTCATGTGGGGTCCCTCCGCATGCCGGACACTCATTTGGCACATCCTCATTCAATCTACTCAGCTATGAGTTTAACCTGCTGCAGTAGCCAGAGCGAAGTTGGGCTATTGTTGTTCGTGTCTCCCGAGGCAGATGAAGCTCCGTCTATATCCGGTGGGGGTGCGCCTAGAACGGCATTCACAGGTCTAGAGTCTACATAACTTGAGACTGACTCCCTGTGAATGCCGTTCAGAGCCAGTCGGTAAGCTGACGGGTCCAGAGGCTGCTTGGCGAACCTCTGGCCTTCGTCCGTCATTTCATATAGATGCCTCCTGACGTGCCTAGACGAGGGCTCCTCTGCAAGCAGCTGTCTGTTCGGAGCATTATGTTGTGCTCCTTTATAGGAAGCATTTGTGCTTCGTTGTGGAGGTGATGTTCTGTCGACATCAGGAGGCATCCTGTCGCTGTCCTAAGTGCGGTGTTCTGTACAGTCTGTAACTTCGCCCACTGCGTCCTACTAGTCCCCGGCGAACACACTGGTGCTGCGTAGTTTAAAACCGGCCGGCCTATTGCCTTGTATGTTGCCAGCAACGTTTGTTTGTCTATGCCCCAAGTATTGCCGGCTAGCGACTTGAGGACCTTGTTGCGGCTCTGTACTTTATTGACAATAGCGGTTGCGTGCGCAGAGAAGGAGAGCAGGCTGTCGAATGTTACTCCGAGTATTTTGGGATTATTCACCGTCGGAATTCGTGTGTCATCGACGTGAATTCCCAGCGGTAGCCTGACCTCCTTCGTCCAGTTTGTGAACAGGGTCGCAGAGGATTTCGTAGGGGAGAGGGCTAGACACTTTGCAGTGAAGAAGCGGGAAAGTTCTGAGAGATACCCGTTTACTTTCGAACACAGGTCATCAATTCCATTCCCAGTCGCCATGATCGAGCAATCGTCGGCGTAAGAGACAATCGAGACTCCCTCTGGTGGTTGAGGGAGCTTTGAAATGTAAAAGTTAAACAGTTGCGGGGAAAGGACACCACCCTGTGGAACCCCCTGTTTTATTTTTTTGAGTTAACTCGATTTTTCTCTAAATATTACCGACGAGTGTCGACCATTCAGATAATTTGCCGAACACCGTTTGAGCCTCTGTGGGAGAGAGGAAGCCTCAATATCTTCTAGTAGCGTGGAATGGCAGACGGTGTCAAACGCCTTTGACAATCCAACGCTACTAGAATCGTTCTCTCACAAGGACGGTTACGGTTAAGGCCACAAGTTATCTGAGTGTTTATGGCGTTAAGTGCTGTTGTTGTACGGTGCACTTTACGGAAACCATGCTGATGCTTCGCTGGGGTCAAGTGGTTTGTGAAATACGGGAGCAGCAAGGCCTCGAATGTCTTCGCTACCGGCGAAAGGAGTGTTATCCGCCGATTCGAATCTCCTTTGTTGGCAGGTTTCCCCATATTGAGCAGTGGGACCACTCTCCCCACATTCCAGATGTCTGTCACGTTCATCGGCTAGAACAGCCGCTTCAGCAGGGAAATTTGGACGTGGGTCCGTAATACATCCTGCCGGTACGAAGGGAGCTGCAGCAGCGGTGACAGCCCTTCGTAACTTACGTTCACCTAGGTGGACGTCGATTGGTGTGGGGAGAGCAGCGAAGGTGTTTTCAGTAAATTCCGCGAAGCTTTTCCAATCAGCTTTAGAGAAGTTGATATCCGCTGTTCCGCGGAAGCGAGGTCGGTTGGTTTATCGATTGAGATGACTACGGGCAGATGGTCGGATGCTAGAGTCAGCATAGGTCGCCATGATATGCTGTTTATCAGACCAGCGCAGACTATTGTTACGTCTGGCGAGCTGCAGCAGGTACCCATAATCCTGGTGGGTGCGTCGTCGTTTATTGTGCAGAATGTTACCTAAGTCAGTTTCCCTACGATCGTTTGACAGGCTTCAGTGCCAAAGATCGTGGTGCGCATTAAAGTCACCTACTAACATACGGTTTTCGCCTCTGAGGAGCGCACCTATGTCTGGCGATATCCTGCCGGGCAGCAGGTGACAGGGGATATATATACGTTAAATATTTCGAGCTCAACATCGCCTGACCGGATAGCAATGCCCTGACATTCTANGAGCTCGACATCGCCTGACCGGATAGCGATGCCCTGACATTCTAGGGTGGTATCCCTGCGGTCGATGTCTGCTTCGATGAGACGATACTGCACGGTATGGTGCGTGATGAACGCTAAGCCACCACCATTATCTCGCTCGCGATCTCGACGGTGCACGTTTTACCCGGCACAATTCAACAGTGTTGAATTGCTGTGCATCTTCGTCTCTTGGACCGCAGCTATCAATATGCCATGCCTTCCCATGAAGACGGTTATCTCCTCGATCTTGCTCCGTAGCCCGTTACAGTTAAATTGAAGGAGCTTCATGTGGTTCGGGAGACGAGTGGTGATGCGGGGTGTGAGGGATTTGTGTGGTCGTGACGCCGTTGGCTGTGTGCGCTGCTGTGGTGGTTGCCGCTCTGTGGTGGTGACGGAAGGCGCCGCAGTTGAGATCTGCGACCGAGCAGCGCAACACGGGCCCTCGAAGTTCCTCGTCCAATCTCGCGTGGTGTGCAGACCTGAGCATGCCCTAAAGTGGCACCAGCCAAGGAAGGGTTTGCACTTGACTGATGTCACATTACGGAATATCCTGGTCTGACATACCGTGCAGGTTGTAGGAGGAACCAGGAGTTGTTGGCGGCGTGTGGGTAGTGGTGCGGCTGTGTGTGTTCTGTGGTCTGTCGTGGTTGTGATATGGTCTATTGTGTTGTTGTGCTGTGGTGATTGTGTGGGGCTGCTCAGGTGGACTGGGGTTAGCCGTGGAGGCTGCTCTGTTTGAGCAACAGGGGCCACATGCGACATGGTCCACTGCCGATGTGTCCGTATTCCTGAGCAGGCTCTAAGGTGACTCCACCCCTCGTAGGCATTACACTTGCCTGAGGTGGAGTTGTGGTGTAGTCGTCTCTGGCATACACAGCAGATGTAGGTTTCTGGCCCTGGGTTTGACTCGATGCCAGCCCTGAGTAGAAGAATACGTAGCCAATGTAGCCCTATGGACGAACTACTTCTGAGATACTTCGCCGAAATCATGTAAACGTAGGCCAAGTCGAAAGGTGGGCTTGCCAATTAGGCAGTGTCCTGTTATGACGGATACTCATAATCCAATATTGGACTTACTTAGACTCAGAAGTAGGCCAGTACGTTTGGCGCTGAGCACCGGCCATAGTTGTTTGGCAGTTTTGCAGGTGATTTCGTCCTGCTACCTTTCGTTCGCTACTTCGGAGCCTCTCGGAGATAAGTACAAGTTTGCAAGGGTATTCCTATTTCGTCGTTTATATCCTCAAAAGGAAGTTTCGTGCCAAGTCGCGCCAGTGCGTCTACCTTTGGGCGAAATGACTCAGCCATCTCGTTAAGAGATGCGCGGCATTTCATGGCTACCATGGAGATTGTCGACTGCTTCGTGAGGGACTTTATTGCCGCCTGGCTGTCAGTCAAGATATAGATATCAACTTGGGGTATCATATCACACTTTACCAGTTTCGTGGCCCTGTCTATTGCCATCAGTTCAGCCTGAAAAACGATACCGTGCTCCGGGAGACGAAAGCTAAGGGAGATTCCCAGGTGATGGGAGTATACACCTCCTCCAACCTATCCCTCGAGCTTTGAGCCATCTGTGTATACATGGATGGACTCTCCACTACTTACAACGTCATGCTTCCACTCTTCCCTTGAGGGTAGGAGGGTCGCGAACGCTGTAGCGGGTGCAGGTTCCGGAAGTGCATAGTCCACCAATCCGGGAAGCCCCGGAAACTCCGTTAGTATACTACCGTGACCATAACTGGTATTTGACCACTTATTTAAAATGTTCATTCGAATTGCCGCGCCGCTTGCGACTTGTTTGGCATGTAGGTCCACCGGAAGAAAATTCAGTAGGGCATACAGTGCTTTGGATGGTGTTGTTCTCATCGCACCAGTTATGAGTGTGAACGCAAGCCTTTGAACCTTGTCCATTTTTTTGAAGTTTACCCCTTTCACAAGGGTGTTCCACCATACCACTATACTGAGATAGAGAATTGGCCTAAACACCGCCGTGTATAGCTAGTGTATTATTTTGGGTTCCGTCTCCCATTTTTCCCTATTGCTCTGCTACAGGAATATGGTGCCACTGTTGCTTTGCGCACTCTATCTGCAACGTTGGGCCCCCAGTTTAGTTTCCTATCTACTATGAGGCCAAGATATTTGGTCTATTCCTTTATTGCGAGGGTGTTGCCCTCTATGTTCCCGAGATCAGGTATCTTGTGCTTCCTGGTGAACAGCACAAGGTCTGTTTTTTCAGGATTCACTCCCAGTCCTCGACTGTTACACCACTGGGATAGTTTGATGGGGGATCTTTGGATCAGATCTGTCAATGTTGAGAGATGTTTACCCGAGAATTCTATTACAATATCGTCGGCGTATGCAATTATCTGACCGCCAATGTTTTCAAGTTCCCGAAGAAGGCTGTCTTCTGCTATGTTCCACAGGAACGGTGATATTACTCCCCCCAGGGGTGTACCCCTGACGGGGAACCTTTTTATTACTGATTCACCTAATCCTGCGCTTATTTCACGGCCGATTAACATTCGTTCAATAAATGAGGTTAGTGAATTGCTTACTCCCAGATTTATCAGAGATGAGATAATCGCTGCAGTAGATACATTGTTGAAAGCACCCGCGATGTCCAGGAAGGCCGCGAGGGTGTATTCTTTGTAATAAAGTGATCTTCCGATTGTGTGCACTAAAGAATGGAGTGCTGTGTCGACTGATCTCCTTTTGTTGTAGGCATGTTGGGATGCCGAAAGTTTGCTGCCCACCTTGTCTCTAATGTGCCCATCTATTAGTCTCTCTAGGGATTTCAACAGGAAAGACGACAGACTAATTGGTCTGAAGTCTTTTGGTCTCGTCTGTGTAGCTTTCCCTGCCTTGGGAATGAAAACTACTCTTACCTTCTCCCATTTGTGGGGTATATAATTCAGTCGTAACGCTGCTTCAAAGACTGGTACGAGTATGAATGCAATCATTTCTGCTGCATGTTGTAGGTCAGCGGGAATTATGCCATCTGGTCCCGGAGATTTAAACGGTTGGAAGCTGCTAATAGCACGCCATATGTTCTCCTCGGTAATTATGTTTGCTGTAATGTCATCATTGTTGCCTATGATTCGGGTATTTGTGACTCTACCGTGGAGGCAACCCGGAAAGTGCATCTGTACAAGAAGCTCTAGAGTTTCCTCGCTGCTAGTTGTCCAATCAGATAGTTAATATTGCTGGGACTCATAGATAGTATTTTGCGCAATCTGCTGGCCTCCGAAGTACTTTCTATCTTCTGACAGAAGTTCCTCCATGAGGAGCGCTTAGCGTCTCTTATCGCATTCTTAAATCGGCGTTGCCAGTCTTTAAATTCACTCCAAGAGTTGGATCTCTTAGCTTCATTAAATTTTGATCTGTAATCCCTTCTGAGGGTTGCAATTTCAGTGGACCACCATGGAGGTTTTGGTTTTCTACTTGTTGTCCTGATTGGGCAGGCCTATTTTGCTGCACGATGAAATGCTTTAGTTATAACGTCTACGACGTTATCAAGTTGATGATCCAAGTTTATTTGATTTGTGAGGTCGGAAATATTATTAGAAAAGNCCGAAGTACTTTCTATCTTCTGACAGAAGTTCCTCCATGAGGAGCGCTTAGCGTCTCTTATCGCATTCTTAAATCGGCGTTGCCAGTCTTTAAATTCACTCCAAGAGTTGGATCTCTTAGCTTCATTAAATTTTGATCTGTAATCCCTTCTGAGGGTTGCAATTTCAGTGGACCACCATGGAGGTTTTGGTTTTCTACTTGTTGTCCTGATTGGGCAGGCCTATTTTGCTGCACGATGAAATGCTTTAGTTATAACGTCTACGACGTTATCAAGTTGATGATCCAAGTTTATTTGATTTGTGAGGTCGGAAATATTATTAGAAAAGATTGTTTCAAACTTTTTCCAATTTATTTTTCTATGGTTTAAGACCACTTGTTGTTTTCTTACTGGTAAGTATAGGTTATAAATGACGTAAATGTGATCTGAAAAGGAGTTGTCTTTGGAGACTCTCGAGTCTAGAGTTCTGCCCCCTGCTCATTGACACATGTAATGTCAAGGACCTCCCTTCTAACAGACGTCACAAAGGTAGGGGTATCACCTACGTTGCTAACTTGAAAGTTATTGCACATAATAAATTTGAATATCGACTAACCGCGTTCATTTGTGTCTGAGCTGCCCCATATGTGATGATGGGCATTCGCGTCTGCTCCTATGACCATCGGAGTACCGCGTCTAGAAGCCTCCATTACCGCGCTCCTTAAGGATTGTGGTGGAGGTAGGGTGTCTGCGTCGTGGGCCATGTATGTGGAAGCCAGCCAAGTAGACCTTCCGCTTGATTCCACTGCTATGATGACGCTGTCCGCCTCGATAAACTGTATCAAGAGAAATGCATTAATAGACTTTTTTATCAATATGAGGCCGCCTTGCAGTGGTGGAGATTAATTTGAATTATCCCTACCATCAGTTTCGCGTGCTGCCGCTGGACAGCCAACCACAGTCTGGTTGACGTCCTCTTCATCAGAAAGGGGGAGGATATTCTCCCCTTCCTCTTCCAGCATAGTGTCGGAGTGGTCCCCCGCCCCCTCCTCTAGAGTCACCCTCTCGAAGAGTTCGCCTACCATTCCGGAGGTGAATGCCACTTCGTCGTCAGTAGCATTTTCCTCTGCGTTCGCTTCGTCGGTAGGGTGTTGCTTCCCTGACACGTCAAGCCGATAAACGTGGAGATTCAAGGCTTGGAAGCCATAATTTATCCTCCAGTTTTGGTTGGCTAGCAGTTCTACTGATTCCTCGTTGAGGACTACTACCGCTAACCTTCGCTTGTCGTCGATATCGCCTATCTTTGCTTCCTTCCAGTCGTGGGTGGGTAGCTCGGGGTTGCCCATGCGTATACATTCCAGCTCTTCCTGTGGGTCCGCGTGAAAGTTTGGAATCCAGGCCCTGGATCTGGGCCGATTGGGAATGTCTTCCCGCTTTATTACCTCAAGGCGTGCACCCGGCCAGACCTCGCCTACGCGACTGACGACCAGGGTGTATAGGTCGACGGATCTCTGGTCTGCACACCTTGTCAGATTGACGCGGTTTTGGAACCAACCGGCGTCCGCAAAACTGGGGGGTGGTCCTGGGTTTTCTCCTAAAACCTCCTTATAGACGGCCCAGAGTCGCCTGTTGACCAGATGCCAGTTCTGTGGTGATATTGCACCATCAAGTGAGCTGCGGTCTATCACAGCCCTGCTAAATGTGTCCGTCGCCGCGTACGTGAAGGATTTTTTCTGCAGCTCGTCCGCTGTAAAAATGGCGGAAACCCTTGTTCTCTTGGGTTCCAAGTATAGCTCCCTTGAGGACTTCCGCTTGCCTTGAGAAGAATCTTGTTTGGCTTTCGCCTGGTGTTCAGCCATAAACTTCAAGGCCCAATTTCTTTAGTCCAGCTCTTCTGCGGTCAGATCTTCTGGCTTTTTGTCCCTCAGTCTCTCCAGGATCCTGAGGGCTGACCGTCTGGTACGATAGTACCTTTCTGATGCATTAACGTGCTTCTGGGGATGGCTTCTACCCATCGCTACATTAGTGCCAGAATGGCGCACCTCAGATGCTGCTGGCTTAGCCATGCGGTCTGATGTCCCCAACGCCGCTTTAAGCATTGCACCTGTCGATGTTCCCCTGCCTCCTGGAGTGGCGGGGACGGCTGCAGGGCTAGCTTGTCTTCTGACAGGGCTGCCCTTGCCTCCCGAAGACCTATCTGCGAGGGTGGGTGGGAAGGATAGGGAAAGATGGGAGAGAAGCGTTGGGTAGGACGAGCATGGGGGAATCGTCGGTACGGTCCTCTCCGTATGTATAATTGGAGCAACACGACGCCCGCAGTTAGGCAGACGGGTGGTCAACCAATCTCCATTCGGAGCTTAAGCCTCATCCCCACGGCAAGGGGACCCACACGATGAGGTTGTCAAACATAAGAGCTAAATAAATTACACAAGCTGTTGATTAACCCTGGCATTCAGTAAGCGGTCTCTAGTCACAAATAGTGACTTTTGGTGGTGAACTAGGATTTTGAGACTATTTGGTATTCAGTACGCTGTCTCACCTCTCTAGTCTCAAAAATAAGTCATTAATTTGTCAGCTGGCTAAGAGCCGGTCACAAAAATAGAAGTATGGAGGAAAAGCTTATTTCTTCCCATTTTGTTAAAAAAAAAACGCGAAAATGAAGCGAGGAAATTTATTCAACAAGAATTTCATTAGGAAATAAACCAAAATGCTTTAACATCATACAAATGTATTAAAAAAAAAATTATTTGTTTGTTTTTAAAACTTTAAAATCTAAAGATTGTTAGAAAAAAATAAAACGAATAAAAAAAAATACTAAATAAAAAAAAATAAAAAATCCTCTACGGCCGAGGAGGACTTGAACCGGGACCCTCTCGGCTGCCAGCCTAATGCTTTGACCACTCGGCCATTGCGACTCTTTGAGCCGCGCGAGCAAAAGGCATACATAAACACTATCAGTTGTTGTGTTTGCTTTCACCACACTTTTTTGGTGAACTTTTTGTGACTCTCTCCTTCTGAATACCCAAATCGTCTCAAGTCACAAAAATAGTCACTAATTGCTAATATCAAATTTGGTGACTTGAGATGAGACTGAATTACTAAATCCCAGGGTAAACCTACTTTAGTATTTTTCCATACACTTCTTTGCAGATGAAAAATAAATTTCAACTTAAATATCGATATTGCGAGTAAAATATCGATGTCTTCGATATATCGACCTTGGAATATCGATTCAAAAAATCGATTATGTGCGATGAAATATCGATATTCAGAAAAATCGATACGATATCGAACATTCCTATGTTCAAGGCGAATTTATGCAAGGTGGTGCAAGGCGAATTTATACAAGGTGGTGTTGTAACATTGAGGCATGTAATAAAAGCGAGAATACTGCAGCAGTGATGAAAATTTACATCACTGCTGCAAGTGCCCAACTGATAAAACGTTAGAAATTCACAACGAACGTGATACTTTAATGATTCGCGCGATACTGCGGTTATGATTGCAACTCGAACAAGCCCCAGCTGATTTCTTCGCCTTACATGTATTGGGTTTTTGCTTTTACTGATTTGAGTGAGTCGTTGCGCTGGGNGAGTGCAATGGGGTATAGTCGTTGCGCTGGGTATGCAGTTACAGTTGCATGGCTATACTCAATCCCGACTCTTGCGTCCTCGTTCGCGCACTCTGGGCAACGTGAGCAACCCATGTGCGAGATGCGGTAACCAATCCGAATGGAGCCTTGGGTCATCACAGAAAGAGAGGGAGCTTCGGTGGGACCACTCCGACTTATTCGGTTTAAGGGTTTACCGAAGTCTGCAGCGTCTGTTCACCAGTAGGTGCGGCTTTGAGGCATGTAATAAAAGCGAGAATACTGCAGCAGTGATGAAAATTTACATCACTGCTGCAAGTGCCCAACTGATAAAACGTTAGAAATTCACAACGAACGTGATACTTTAATGATTCGCGCGATACTGCGGTTATGATTGCAACTCGAACAAGCCCCAGCTGATTTCTTCGCCTTACATGTATTGGGTTTTTGCTTTTACTGATTTGAGTGAGTCGTTGCGCTGGGTATGCAGTTACAGTTGTATGGCTATACTCGATTCCGACTCTTGCGTCCTCGTTCGCGTACTC
>NW_016160380.1:18349-25288 GCF_001687245.7 Rhagoletis zephyria
TGGCTGCAAGCGGGTGTCTGCTTGGAGCAAGCGGCTCGCTATATAAACGTGTATTTGGTTGCGAAACCACCCCCGTCCCAGCAATAGGTTGTGCGCTGGGTTTGGGATCCGCCACATAAAAACCACTTCCAGTGAAGAAGTAAGGCAAAGCCTCGGATGGGACCCCCCGAGATCGATAATGTTGGGATAGACGGAAGGCACGCTTTCAGTGTTTCAGACGTACGCACACTCCGAGGCCCAAACATCGCCTCGGACCACTATCTTGTTGCAGCCAAGATACGCACCCGCCTCTGTGCAGCAAAAAATGTGCTCCCAAATATTCAAGGAAAGCTTAACGTCGAAAAGCCGCAATCACAATAGACAACCAGCGCTTTCGCTACTAGACTCTCACACCTGCTCTCAGAGAGCAGTCTTCAACAAACCGACATATGCGAGCAGTGGAACCACATTTCCCGCTCATAAGGTACCGCCGCCGAAGAAGAAGTCGGATTTCAGCGAGCCCGAAAGAACAACTGGTACGATGAGGAGTGTCAGGAAGTCGGATTTCAGCGAGCCCGAAAGAACAACTGGTACGATGAGGAGTGTCAGGAAGTTGCAGAGAAAAACTACCTGGCCTACAGGGTNTGGGCAACGTGAGCAACCCATGTGCGAGATGCGGTAACCAATCCGAATGGAGCCTTGGGTCACGGCAGAAAGAGAGGGAGCTTCGGTGGGGCCACTCCGACTTATTCGGTTTAAGGGCTCACTGAAGTCTGCAGCGTCTGTTCACCAGTAGGTGCGGCTGCAAGCGGGTGTCTGCTTGGAGCAAGCGGCTCGCTATATAAACGTGTATTTGGTTGCGAAACCACCCCCGTCCCAGCAATAGGTTGTGCGCTGGGTTTGGGATCCGCCACATAAAAACCACTTCCAGTGAAGAAGTAAGGCAAAGCCTCGGATGGGACCCCCCGAGATCGATAATGTTGGGATAGACGGAAGGCACGCTTTCAGTGTTTCAGACGTACGCACACTCCGAGGCCCAAACATCGCCTCGGACCACTATCTTGTTGCAGCCAAGATACGCACCCGCCTCTGTGCAGCAAAAAATGTGCTCCCAAATATTCAAGGAAAGCTTAACGTCGAAAAGCCGCAATCACAATAGACAACCAGCGCTTTCGCTACTAGACTCTCACACCTGCTCTCAGAGAGCAGTCTTCAACAAACCGACATATGCGAGCAGTGGAACCACATTTCCCGCTCATTAAGTACCGCCGCCGAAGAAGTAGTCGGATTTCAGCGAGCCCGAAAGAACAACTGGTACGATGAGGAGTGTCAGGAAGCTGCAGAGAAAAAAGATGCCGCCTACAGGGCCACGCTGCGATCGGGCGCAACGCGCGCTATGTGGGACCGCTATAGGGATCTGAAGAGGGAAGCGAGACGTATTTGCCGCAACAAGAAGAGAGAGGCAGAAATACGTGAGTGCGAAGAGCTTGAAATGCTGGCCAACAAGAAGAATGCCCGAAAATTTTAGCAGATATTTAGGCGACTTACGGAAGGTTTCAAGACCGGTGCGCACTCCTGTAAGAACAATAATGGCGACCTAGTAACTGATGTCCAGAGCGTACTTAAATTATGGAGAGAACACTTTTCCGCCCTACTAAATGGTAGCAGCACGGAAAGTTATATAGAAGAAGAACCCGAACCCGCAGTCGATGATGACGGAGTCGACGTTCCACCGCCTGACTATGACGAGGTACGTATAGCAATAACGCGGCTGAAAAACAACAAAGCTGCTGGAGGTGCCTGCCAGCTGAGCTATTCAAGTACGGCGGTGAGGAGTTGCATGCCCGAAGACTGGAATTTAAGTGTACTCTGCCCAATCCACAAGAAAGGTGACTCGCCATTCGCGCCAACTACCGCGGGATCAGCCTTCTAGGTATAGGTTACAAGATCTTATCGAGCGTATTGTGTGAAAGACTCAGCCACCGTCAATGAACTAATTGGGCTTTATCAGAGTGGCTTTAGACCAGGCAAATCCATTATAGACCAGGTATTCACAATGCGCCAAATCTTCGAAAAGACAACACTAAAAGGAGTTGCCTATACGTCGCTATGTCTGAATTTGGCATCCGCTCAAAACTCGTACGGCTGTGTAAAATGACGTTGAGCAATACCACCAGCTCCGTCAGAATTGGGAAAGACCTCTCCGAGCCGTTCGCCATGAAACGGGCTTTCCGACAGGGCGGCTCCCTTTCATGGANTCATCGGTAACAAAAACCGCGAAGTCTGTTCTGCCTTTTCCAAGTTGGATAGGGAAGCAAAGCGCATGGGTCTGGTGGTAAACGAGGACAAGACGAAGTATCTCCTGTCATCAAACAAACAGTCAGCACATTCGCGCCTTGGCACCCACGTCACTGTTGACAGTTACAATTTCGAGAAAGTAGAGAATTTCGTTTACTTGGGAACCAGCATTAACACCGATAATAATGTAATTGAAATCCAACGCAGAATCACTCTTGCCAACAAGTGGTACTTTGGACTGAGTAGGCAATTCAGGAGTAAAGTCCTCTCTCGACGTACGAAAACGGCGCTCTATAAGCATGGCGCAGAAGCATGGACAATGACAACATCCGATGACGCGGCTCTTGGAGTGTTTGAGAGAAAGATTTTGCGGAAGATTTACGGGCCTTTACGCGTTGGCGACGGCGGGTACCGCAGACGATGGAACGATGAGCTGTATGAGCTTTACAACCAATGATGGAACTTCTACCACATTGTGGTAGGTCTACCACTTTTTGGAGCATTCACCACATCTACCACACAAGGTCTGAAATCTACCACATTTTCGCATTTTTGAGTAGTTATAATTAAGCTAAACATGATTTTCTTTACTTATTTAATTTTAAGAGCAAAAATTGTCCAACACTAAACACTATGTGATAACAAGTAGGAACACGATATTGCAACAACTATTAACACCTTGCACTTTAATAAGTACATCACTGAAGACGCGCCACATACCAATCCAAGATGTACACATTTATGCGCTTTAAAGCGCAAAATATATCCATATTGCTTTACATATAAATTCCGAAGTAAATAAGGCTATAGTACGAAATAGATTTACAAGAAGTGGAACACTAGTTAAGGCTATAATTTATGTTTTATTTGCGTTAAAAATTTGTTTAAAAACCATGTTAACAACAAAAATTGAAATTTTATTAAGGTAACGTCACGTCAGATACTTCGGCTGATAAAAAAATTACAGATTTTTACATTTTAGAATTTAGGAAATTAACTTTAGATATTTCAAATATTACTACAAAAAATTTTATACAAATAGTCTTGCCCAATTCCCAGAGTTTTAGTTTTGACGTTTTCATTATATTTTCTAATATTTTGCCATACAAATGTATCATTATTCACATTAACTTTGTAATGTACATTTATGATTCGATACGATACAAGGGTTCTGGTACTCGATTCCAAAAAATATCGTTAGAAAACTTTCGAGTAAAAATTATCGGTATCGAATGGCAAAAATATCGATATGGTATCATATCGTATCGAAATGCGTGTCCCTAATAACAAAAACAGTAGGATACAAGATTTCTCATTCCCGGCAGCGATGCCATTTCTCAAGGAAAAGTAAACAAAGCCGAATTGGAGGAGAAAACAAACTGTCAAACAATGAATTTTCTCAATATTAAATTGTTGGCCAGGAAGCGTGAAACGTTTTGTGTTATATTGCAAAATATATGATTCATAAAAAGGACTAATAAAAAATGTAAAAAATCGGCGATTTTCGTGAAAGTATTAGCATATTACAGTGCATCTAAAGGTTTTAAGGCGTTGTTTATTTTTACTTAAGGATTGTCAAACTCGGCAAAACCCAAGTTAAAAGTTTTTTTTTCTAGAGATTCGAATTAAAAAGTTTTCAGGTAAGGTGAAACCTTGCGGATTTTTTAAATTTTTGTTAAAAGTTTGACCCCAAACCTGAGATCTTCCACATTTTTTCTTAATCTACCACATTTTTTTACAGAATCTATCACACAGAAATTTTATTAAGTCCGATCACTGTTTACAACGACATGGACATAGTACAGCGAATTAAAATACAGCGGCTCCGCTGGCTTGGCCACGTCGTTCGAATGGAAACCGACGCTCCAGCTCTGAAAGTTTTCAACTCGGAACCCGCTGGTGGTAGCAGAGGAAGAGGGAGGCCCCCACTGCGATGGAAAGATCAGGTGGAGAAGGACTTGGCTTCACTTGGCGTTTCCAATTGGCGTCAGTTGGCACAGAGGAGAAACAACTGGCGTGCTTTGCTGAACTCGGCCAAAATCGCTTAGGCGGTTACAGCGCCAAAAACGAAGAAGAAGAAGAAGATCTGACGGCACACCCATCAAAAACAAAAACAAAAAAAAGTAAACTTTTGAGCGAATTGAAATTTGACATAACACGCGCAATACAAAATACACGTGGTTGTCGTTGTTGTAATCTAAATTCGCCAGTAACACCATCTTGTATAAATTCGCCTTGAGGTGGTGTTTTCCAAGGTGCTGATTTCAAGGCGAATTTATACATAAATATACATAAAGCTTTTAATTTTGAAATCGATACTTCGATAAATAATGAAAACTTTTAATTAAAAATCACGCGATTTTTTATTAAAAGTTTTTTCCTGCGGCGCTTTTTATTATAAAATCGATACTTCGATAAATTATGAAAATTCGCCGGCAGCGATTTTAATTATAACATCGATACTTCGATAAATCGCGCTATACATAATTATGTGCATTTTTTTATTGCTTCCGTTTTGCGTTTTTTGGCATTTTTTGGTATGTATGGCAGCACCGACATTTCAGTTCAATTGGTGTACAAAGGAAAGAGTCATGAACCAAAAATACAAGATCACCTAATCAAAGAAGCAAGAAAAAAGTATATTTCTGAGTGTTTTTGACATCTGCCTAAGAATGGAAACAAACAAAGAAAACGAAAAAGGCGCGGTGATTGAGTGCGATTAAATTGGTATTTATTATAAAATATACAAAGTGAAACTTGATGACAATTAGCAAAAAAAGTTCATAAAATATGGTTTTCATGATTGAAAGTGTTTTACAATCGCATATCATTACCACGGGTCGATTTTTCAATGCCAACGTTCTGGCCACAAACGTGCACCCACTTTTCACGCAAATTTACGCCTTTTGGCAAACCAAACATACGCACAAACTTGTTCCGATCACACAGCACTTTATTTTATATCATAAATATGTAATAAACCAAAATTTATAATTAAAATCGCTGCAGAAAACACATTCAATCGCTAAAAAATCACTACGAAGAGGTAGAAGACGGTGTAAACAAAACCGAAAAACGTCAAAAACGCTACGAAAACTTTTTTCTGAAAATCGATTACAAATACAACGATGGCTGATTAGGTGATCTGTAGTCGTTGGTGCATGGGAAAGAGTGAGGTTGAGTTCGGTGTTTTTTGCAACTTTGAATGCGAGTTACTTAAAAACTATAGGCCTCCGGAGGGTGGGGTCTTCAAATTTAGAATCTGAAAAGGCTCCTCTATACTCCCCAATATTTTGTTTTTTTCAAAGCCTGGTTCCGTTTTGGGAAATTAAGCTGAACTGGTAAAGATTATGGCGCATATCCATAGTCATATTTAGTACTCAACTAAGTCGAAATTATTCTAAGTCACAACTAAAGCTATTCATCGTCGCCTTAGTTTCGACTTTTCTGGATAAGTACCAACTTAAAATTTAGTTTCGGCTTCAGCTGCAACTAAGTCGTAACTAGGAAGAAGTATTTTATCAAATTAAGAGAAAACAGACGAAATGTGTAAAAATTAAGTTGGTAGAGGGTGATTTTGATAATATTGAATAATCTCCAATTAAAATTTACAAAGATCGATCCATTTTTGATTTTTTATTACAAGTTTTCGCCTGCGGCGCTTTTAATTTTGAAATCGATTGCGCGATTTGTAATTAAAAGTTTTCATTATTTATTGAAGTATCGATTTTATAATAAAAATCACAGCAGGCGAAAAATATATGGAGCTATATTAAANAAGCGAACAACGAGAAATAGGCAGAATGTTCGAAGAATGACGTAGAATGTTCCACAAAGAGAAACGTCAAGTTGGATGAACACTGCGAACGGTGAGAGAAAGAGAATGAGCGATAAACTTCAGAACGTTCTAGAGTTGCCATAAGTGCGAGCGCAGGTATATAAGAGCCACGACACAGCGGAGCTGGGTTAGTTACGAGTTACAAGTCAGCAAGCTACAAGTAAAGTGAGCAGAGAAGTGAGTTGCGAATAAGCAAGCTTTAAGTTTAATTGTGTTAACAAGTTTAATAAAGCGTTGTTATTGCTTTAACAAGTATTGTACAGTGTTTTTAAAGTATTGGCAAGTATTGTATATTGTTTGTTGTACAATAAAGTTAATTGTAGTACAATTTGGTCATCGTGAGCATTTATTTAACAATCCAGCGATACGAGCCGGAAGATATTTGGGAAATCCCTCACAGGTTAAAGCTTAGTATCCAGCTCTTAAGAAAACAGTCAAGAAAAAATTGCCATTATTTCGCGTGTGTGTCCAAGGAATTTTGACATTTTTTATACCTCACAGCCTGTTGCCTCACTCTTTCCTCAAGAAATAATGGAACGGGCATATATTTCTGTTGCAAACCTGGGTTGCCTTGTGCTCTTTTTTCACAAAAAACTTTAGAAAACCGTAGTAAAAAGCGTAGCAAATTTCTTAAGAAACCTAATATTCACCCACGCCGCCAATTATTGTCAGAAATTTCTCATGCACATGCAACTTGTATGAAATCAACCGAAATTGAACGGCGTGCGTATGAAGCTAACTCAATTTCCAATTTTTGTTCTGCGTGACATTTTGATTTGACGTTTCGCTCAATGAAATCAAATGCAAAGGCATGCAAGTCAATT
>NW_016160380.1:25307-27677 GCF_001687245.7 Rhagoletis zephyria
TGTCAAAAATTTCTCATGCACATGCAACTTGTATGAGATCAACCGAAATTGAACGGCGTGCGTATGAAGCTAACTCAATTTCCAATTTTTGTTCTGCGTGACATTTTGATTTGACGTTTCGCTCAATGAAATCAAATGCAAAGGCATGCAAGTCAATTACGGGTGACGCAAAAAAACAAACGTACCAAAACGCAAGCCGCGAATATTAGGTTAGCCTGTCAAGGTTTCGAGGATAATCGTAACAATTGGTGCCAGAAGTGGGATTGTTAAATAAATCCCGAAGGATAAACTTTCGAAAATGGCAAAAATTCAGGACTTAAAGATTGAGAAACTCAAACAGGAGTTGTAGAAGCGAAATTTAGCAACCTCCGGAAGAAAAGCGGAGTTACTATTACGGCTGCGAGAGGCTATGGAAGCTGAAGGTATCGACGTGGACAAATACGACTTCCAGGGTAAACTCGACGATGCATCCGCAAAGGATGAACAGAAGGATGAAGCTGCTTGTTCGTCGAAGGATGTGCAGCAGACACTAGAGAAGGTTGAAGAACAGCAAAAGACTCTTAATTCATCAACAGCTATAGACATGAATACGTTATCGGCTGCCATGTCACAGATGTCATCACAGCTGTCGTCACAGATGCAAGCACAGGATACACGCATGTCACAGATGTCATGACAGCTGTCATCCCAGTTGCAAGCGCTGGAGACNTAAACTCGACGATGCATCCGCAAAGGATGAACAGAAGGATGAAGCTGCTTGTTCGTCGAAGGATGTGCAGCAGACACTAGAGAAGGTTGAAGAACAGCAAAAGACTCTTAATTCATCAACAGCTATAGACATGAATACGTTATCGGCTGCCATGTCACAGATGTCATCACAGCTGTCGTCACAGATGCAAGCACAGGATACACGCATGTCACAGATGTCATGACAGCTGTCATCCCAGTTGCAAGCGCTGGAGACATGTATATCTTCAGAGGTATCAGCGCAGGTGTCATCCCGGTTAGAAACTCAGCTACTGGAAGAAGAGACACGTATATCATCCCAGCTGGAAGCACAGGATGCAAAAATTACACGAATACAGGACAAAATCGAAGAGAGACAGGAGAAAGTCGAGGCAAAGGTAGAATAGTTGGAAGGCCGTCTTCGTTATTTACAGTTGAATCGTCCGGCTACTTCGACGTGCGCACCCAAGGTAAGGACACCATCCTTTGACGGCACTATTCCTTTCCAGGTCTTTACGCTCCAGTTCGAAAAGATGGCTACAGCAAATCGTTGGAGCATGGAGGATAATTCCGCTGCGTTATTTGAAAAAATTAGTTTCTTAAAAGTACCACTTTTCGCCGATTTTGGACAGGATATAGTTCCTATCGGACTAGTTCCTTTTTGGCGATAAAGACCTAGCACGGAACTAGAAATTTGATTCACTAGTCCGTGGCATGAACGAAAGACACAAGCTCACGCAAGAACAAGAGAGTGAAAAAAGTCGATTTTTTTAGCGGGTTCTACGCCATCTTGTTTCACTGGAAAACGAGCGAAAAGTAAACAAAGCAAAGAAAACAACGAAAACCAAAATTAGCCAAAATTATTGTCAGCCAATTTAAACGCACAATTTAGGTAAAATAATGCAACAAAATGCTTTAAAATGTGTTGTCATGTTGAATTAACTCTTCTTTACTTGAATAAAAGTGTAAAATAGTGGTGCTTGTGATGTAAACAAACGCTCAGCTGACGAACCCGCTTTCGCAAACTTTTTTCTCAAAACCAGTTACAAATACAACGTCGCGTTCTTACGTGATCTTGTATTTTTGGTTCATGATATCCAACATCATTCTCCAACTCACAGTATACCAGTAGAAAAGGTTTTTGTTGTTGTGGCTGTTAATTTGGTCCCCATAAAGGACTTGAGGGTTGCGAGCAACTATTTTGCCGCATTCAGGGTGCTGTGCAGCAAAATAATGTGGTGAAAAATTTTAACATCGGATAAATGGCGAGAGAAATATTGTTATGCGCTTTATAAGTAAGCATGAACGTAATAAAATGTTTCATACTTCAATACAACTAATTAGCGCTATTTTTGCAATTCGAAATGATCTTAAAAATATTTGTAGTGAAATATGTACTTTATGAGTTAAATGGAAACTATCTTATATGTAAAAATATATTCCGATTTACTTCAAATAAATGATGTAAAATGTTTTATATATGGATCTAATTTTAATAATAAAATTTATTACTATCATCTACATTGTTTTTATTGTAAGTGTTCACGAGTAGTTGCAGTTTTCTGCAATTGTCTCTGGCCGACTATACATGTTAAAGCCAAATAATTACACAATTTGTACCCTATTAAATGTTTATATTTTAAT